>NW_018407059.1:666682-667084 GCF_002113885.1 Mizuhopecten yessoensis | reverse complement strand
ATCTACAAAAAACACAACAGTATTGAATATAGGAATAACATATTCGGTGCCTTAATGCCTGTTTTGTTTTCTGAAAACTATGTTTAACAAATATTTGAGAAAAACAATCACTAAATTAAAACAGCAAGATTTTGAAGTTTTTCATTCAAATGAAAAATTAAATGGGGAAAGTCTGAGGCTAAATACACCAACATTTTCAACTAAAATAGAATATTCAAATACTTATTACACAGGATTGTACTGTAGTGAGTGGTTGGGTGGTGAAGTGGATAGCGCACTTGCCTTTCACCAAGGCGACCGGGGTTCAATTCCCCAATTCGACGTGAACAGATATGGGGTCACCTGCCCGATCACGTTGGTTTTCTCTGGGTACCCAGTTTCCTCAAATAACACCACCACCCA
>NW_018407059.1:645853-666251 GCF_002113885.1 Mizuhopecten yessoensis | reverse complement strand
CGGCTCATATATACATTTGTATGTATATTACAACACTATTTTCTATCCGGATGATCGTCTCTGACAATTCTGGAAGTCACTTACATTTATAGTACTTAGTCAATACCATCTTATTTTTATTATACATATAAGCGATAATTTATAACAACACGTGTGATAACATTTAACTCTGTATGATTGCAATTTGATAGTTTTAACTTGCAATGATGGAACTTATGCTCAGATATGCCAGTCAAAACATGACATACAAGGAGATTTCATTTTAATTAGCCAAGGAGACCAATTTACAACTCGGGTAAGCTTGAAAAAATACAATAGCTACATAGACATTAACTTAGGACATAAAGAATCTGAGTCTGACATAAAGATCAAACATATAAGTATATTTAGTGGTGCCGTAAAAGTTAGATAGTAGATTGGGGTTTCGAATACAGCACAAGTGGAAAGCTTTGGTCAATCTTATCCAGCTATAACCACAATGTACCCTATGTACACTAGTGCTTTATGTGAACTAATGTTCGTGATATTACATTTCACACATCATAATTATTCTCTAATTAGATTGCATGTTACTTCACTTTTTTCAATAATTTTGCCGACTTCGTTTTTTATCCCGTTTTGACTAAATTTTGCACTCCACCGGAGAATTATCGAGCGTTATATTGACAATATTAAGATAATTATGTGTGTCTTAAATTTGTATCCATATTGTATTAATTCACCAAAACTTTGATGGGGAGTAAAACGGTGATTTCTTATCAATAGAACGAGTGAAAGTTATTTAATTATAACCAGTAGGAACAGTGGGAAAATTTGTATAATGAAGATTCGCAAATAAAATCACGAATATTTAATGAAAAACTTTAACTAACAAGGGTCACAATGGGAGTCTGCCGTAATGTGAAAGACTTCTGACACCTTACTGTATTTGTATACGCAACTAATGCAAAATAATGTAATAAATTATTCAATGAGGTTTAAAATCGTCTTATATATGTTCACACTTATGTATTATGTAAGTTATTTTGTTAATCAAATGACTTTAAAATTGAAAATATTATTCTAGTCCTGATGCGATTAGAAAAAGGCTCAAACGTGCAGGAATGCAACAACGAAAGGGAAATACTGATCACACTACGATTGAAGTGAAGCACGTTATTCAGGTAGGTGTACTGTATATCATAATATTAAGCATTTCTAAATGTAGCTAAATGTATTGCAATATATTTTGGGATTGCTAACACTTTGATACTTTGTCATAAGCACATCTATATTTTCCACTCTGCAGAACTTTAAAGATGTATGTTACCAGCAATACATGTGTTGATAACAAGTAACAAGCGTTAAGAAAATATTACTAGTAAATGAAATCTTCTTTTTAGACTTTGTTACCTGATTTGCCAAGCACTATTGGTTACAGGCAAATGACCAAGGTAACGTTGTGTGTGAGGCTGAGTGTGCATCTTATCTTAAACTTAATAGACATCTTACTGGTCCAGATTTCAATAAGATGCATTATTGATTTTGTGACTCCATTCTACTTACAAATATGCCTTATTTGGTAAGTTGATGATATTACATGATATACTGTTTATTTTACATATTTTGTGATAGGAATACAGTCATGAAGATAATGCGAGAACTTGATCCCATAGGAGTTGATATACGAAGGCGGCGTCGTATAAATCGGAGAGTATACCGAACAATGGGTCCGAATCATGTTTGGCACGTGAACGGGTAGGTTTATTGTATTGCATGCTGGATAACAAATGTGTTCATAAAGTTAAATTTTAGTTTTAATTTTATTATGACTTAACGAATTGTACTGTAATGAGACAGTTTTTAAGTGTAATTATTTTATTTCAGATACGATAAGCTGAAACCCTACGGATTTCCTATATATGGATGTATTGATGGGTAATTATGTTAATATTATGTATTTGCAAATATTAGAAAGTAAGTCGTGGAGGCAACATTTTGTCCATACACTATTGAATTATCATTACTTTGTAAATAGTTTGACGTTTCGATTTTTTATAGAAAAATGGGGGAAGAATGGGGTTCCTGGAATGGACCCTTATTATTTTGTAAATAATGATGAATGTGTATTCATTTTTAGTTTTCGGGATGGGATTTGATATGCCTCATTTCTTATGTAAGCATGCAGCGATAATTAAAAGTGCGATCTCAAAAATAAATAGAGATATCTTTATTTTCTTCTTTGTTTCATGTACGTGTACTCTTTTGCGTACACACACGTAGCAAACAAACCAATTGCTTATGCCGACACGCATGCGCGGAAGGAAATACATTAAGGTTTTACTATAGCTGTGGTTTTTTCAATGTAGGTTTTCCAGAAAAATATTCTGGCTGAAGGTTGGTCCAACTAACAATGACCCGGTGGTTGTTGCATTTAATTTTGCACAATGCGTTGACGAATTGAAAGGTAAGACATTCAAATGCCATGAAATGGATATCTTTCCGAGTGTGTATATAATTTTATTGATTTTCCGAGGTTCTGAGTAACATTCTACAGTGCATCTAAGGTTACATCTTCAAAAAATGTCAAAACTTCTTAATGGCGACTGTCTTTATTCATATTGTGTAGTTGAAATGCTCGACTTTAATCCATGAAACGGGAGAGAAATATCCATTCATAATCTTTGACTATATACATGTTGATTCCAAACATTTGGATCATAAACATTTTAACACTCTTCGGAACATTTGGCTTAACGACAATTTATTATTCGTAATCATCTGCTTTACATATGGAAGACATTTTAAACGTTAAAAAGTAAGCTTTCACTTTCTTGAAGCAGGTTTAAAGGTATTAAATGAAAATGGAACATTCTTCTCTTCCTCTATCTTTGTAAACACCGTATGCTTACCAATACCTTTTTTTAAATAAGTATAATGCGTCAATTTGTATTTAACCCCAGGTTGTCCTATGGTTCTTCAGTCTAACCCTGGGACAGAAAACTGCGTTATGGGTTCTCTTCAGTGCCTGTTCAGACATACGTCACACGATACATTTTCTGGAATACGCAGTTACCGTGTCGTACGATCAATCTTCAATCAGGTACACGACATACAAAATGCTATATATTTAATGTCAGCAGTGTGAGTCAAAGAAAGTGTGCGACTACGTTTACACCAACAGTGTTAAATCTCGTTTACAAATATGTAAATTTGTTACATATAAGTTACATATAGTTTCTTATTGTTAGGAAATTACTCTTTGTATTTGGCTGATGCTACAAGATGGGTTTCCAATACTATGTATGGATGTGTCTGAACACCTGTTTTAATTTCCTTCTACTTTCTGCCAAACTTTCTGTCTCCATATGATCCATATGCCTGTACTTTAATTTTGGATAACGAATACGGGTATTTTAAGGTTCCCTCATTTCAAATACATCTGTTAAATATTTGAAGTAATTATTCCACTCATCTGTCTATTTGATAGATAATCAATTATTCATTATGTTTAAATGTCTGCAACATTTCCTTGTCCAACAACACAAATACCTGAACCTAATTTATTTCAGCGCATCGAAGCCTGGTGGAGTGTAATGAGACGGCAGCAGTGCGAATGGTGGATTTCCTTCTTCAAAGATCTTGTTGATATTGGTGGATTTCACAGAGGAACTATCAGCGAGATGTAAGACACGATAATATAAGTTGAATATCAAAATCAATCGCTGTTCATTATATCATTCACTGATTAAAAAAAAAATCATAAATGAAAATACCACATTAGGGTCATTCACACTCGGATATCAATATTTGTGATTTTGTTTTACGCTTGACGCCTTGTATACGTTGTGCTGCTATTGTATAATCTGCGTCAGATACGTTTATTCTAAATTTATGTTTATGGGTACTGCATAAGGTATTGTTTTATGCCAGTCCTGCAGTTGGACTTAGATCACTTAATGGATCGATGGAATAACCACTATATTGCGCACAGGAGGCAAGCAGCTTGTACAGGCTTCCTGAGGTATCTGGTAAATAAATTATTATATCAAGATAATGTTTTGCTAGCACCATGTACATAATTATTTGACCATCAAAATAGAACAATATAATCGAAATTCATCACTTGTTTTGCACACATTATTTACAATATTACACACAAGACACACACGTGAAATTGCACCTAAGAATACAAATTAAGAAGTGATACTGTAGAGCCAAATAATTAATTAAACTGCATTATACAGCTGTTTCGTCCTTCTAGGACTCGTCAGTGATGCTAAGAGACTAACGTTTGATACCTTTGGAGGCGACTGCAAGTGATACAAAAGAAATGTCAAAATCTAGATGAGGAGGTGCACTAGCCCCGTAATTTAATACATTTCGTAAATTTCATAAAAAATCAAATATCAGTGGATTTGTTAATCTCCATTAAGGCACTCTTCGTTCCCAATATCGCTAAAATATTTGAAATAATTGAATAAAATGGCACTGCTATTGTTATGTCGTTGACTTTTCGTTTCTGTGGGTTTGTGTCGGGAGCATTGTATAAGTTATACCAACAATACTGACATTTTTAAACCAAGACTAAGAGTTTATAAGGTGTGATACAAATACATGTAATTTATAAGATGTTATTGAGTTGTCTGGTGTTGTATGACAGAAGTATACATTTTTTTTGGTATTAATTTGTAGGTTTCCAAGACTGCCTTCAACCTTTGCAAGAGGAAGATATTGCCTTTGCATATACACAAACACGACCTGCATGTAGAAGTGGATGTCCCCAGTTTGACATGCGAGCCAGTGCCATTTTCCAGCAAAACGGTTGGGGCGATGCTGGAAGCTGGCAGGAAGCACTAACAGCAATATTTCATATTCGAAACGATGAATGTGTGATTGCATTAATTTGGGATAAACATGTACTAAATATGTACAAGTGTGAGGGATTTTACATGAGTGTCCATATCTTATTGAATTTATATAACAAGTTCAATAACTTAATATGACATGAGCGTAAATGCGATTAGTTCATACTTTGTATACTTAGGCTACTGTCATCCCAGATTACATTGTATTTAACGAATTGAATAAATTCAATATGACATAGACCTATGTAAGATTGTTATTGCATAAATGCCCTGTTATAAGTGCAATAACACCCATTTCATAAACAAATGTGTTATGAGCAAACATGTAGATACACCTTTAGGAACTGTAATTGGCCGTAGGTTAGGTTCAAATTGTTTCAATTAATATTTATTGCCTCTTACCGTCACATGCATTGTGACGCCACTTAAGAAATATGAAGTGCAAATATCAACAATTTTTATATCAGTCTTATAAACTTAAGTTTTACGAATGTTTACAAAAAGTATTAGTAATGTGCTGAACAGAATATTATGTCATTTTCATTATATACGAGATTGAAACTCGTCAGGAATGTTTCAGTTTTACTCGCCGGACTCATTTCATAAATGCAATTAACGGAAATGAAAAAACCCAAACGTGATCCTCAGTTTATCACATACGTCATATTCATAAGACAATAAGCAAACTTTTCCAACACATTGGAATTCTTACCAGGACGATATAGTTTCAGTAATGTGACGTGAATTTAAGGAACATGTCAAATATACTACAATCCCGATCTTGAACTTTAATTCTTTTAGACGATAATCACCTGTTATGTACACTTTAAAAACACTTTTCCTAATAGATTGCTGAACGTTTCGATTTTCTAAGCTTTTCCGTGGCAGTGACCTTGGTGCGTATTCATGAAACCGGCCTAATGCTTATATCAAGAATTCGTGCCTAAACATTTTTCGTAACTTGCATAAATTATGTAAAAGGACAGAAAATCACATCTTGTCAACGTAAACATTATTTTCACATGTCTCTCAAAAATACCTCCAGAACATTGACAAAATGTTAATTAATATTTGTTAATTACATGAATTGGAAACCGTGTTTGAGCACAGATTCAGAGTTTAAGTGTTAGAACTGTTAACGATTAGAGTCATGTTCTCGTGACAAGATGAAAAAACAAAATTTATGTTGAATAACCATTTAATATTACTGTTTTGAAAAAAAATGTTTGGTTGTCTAAAAATTAACGATCCGTAACTGTCCGCTCGGACGATATTTTTTTGTGGTAATACGTTTTCAACATTTTTTTTTATAAAGTTCATGTACATATATTAGACCATGCTGTCGTTTCATAAAACAAGACTTATCTATATAGTCCAAGTGTGTAGCACACGTACTAATAAACTATTAAGGATCCTTGTGCAACTGCACTATTGATTTGCGCATACACAGTGACCTTACCTTGATTTTGTTTTTGATATATTGATGTAGCACAGTTGGACCAGAACACACTTACTTTGACCATGTAGCTTAATCTGTTAGACCAATTGAATAACAATCTTTAATCCAGAGATCAAACCCCTGTCTTGCTCACCCCCTCCCCCCCCCCCCTGAACTCAGAGTCCCGTTGTTAATTCTATTTTGTTTAGTGCATCATGACATTTTACAAAAGCTCCGTAAGGTATGGAAATCTCTTCAGAAACGATATATAAAAGCTAAAGTCATACCTGATGAAAAAGTTTCCAATGCGGAGTTACAGCTTTTGGTAGTTGTACGGGGATCTTTAAAGATTATTTGTATTTGCTTTGTACGTTATTTGTCATTTATTTGTTTTAGTCTATCGACAAATATTATGCATCTAAAGACAGTGGTGTTGAACCAATCAATACTTCCATGCTTTCTAAATAGAAATTAATTGTATTTGTGTTTGATACACAAGTGAACAATTTTATTAATAAACGCCTCCATTCAAACACCTTACCCCATGAATGAGTACAAAAGGCAACTATTATTATAATTATCGGGCGTTTATTTATTTAAAATATTTACTTCACAGCCATTAATTATAGGGAAACTATTGAGGGCTAATGTGTTATTTTAAGTCATTTTAATCAATGGCCCTTAATGTGTGCATTTGACGCGGGACTATGAACGATTGCTGCGGTCCTGCTAGGATTTTTACCTTGATGTTGTCTGATCTTTCCCAGCTGTTCGTAGTGTCGTTGAGTACCAGGGCTGATACTCGGCCGAATCGCATCTTATTGTAATCTCTCTTTCCGAAGATTCCTATAACGAACCGGTGGAGAACGTAGCTTAATGAACAGTATGAAACATAATTAGAGGAGTCCGATAGAAGTTAGAAAAATAATTACATTATCTCAATTCTTTGAAAATAGTAGAAAAATTGATTTGAAACAATCTATGATTTGCTGGACGGAAAAATGAGTCGTTTGCTGAAACAAGAACTTGACATCTAAAATATTTGGAAACAATGTCTAATACAAACTAACGCAAAGATGGTCTGAAAATAAACAATGAAATGTAATGGAAATACACATATTTACAACTCAATTAACAAAACAAAATGCTAGACGCATACCGTAACAAAATTTATCCATCAGCGTCTTCACCGATGTTTGCGAGATCAGTACCTCTGGATTTCTCCCTAAAGTGAAGGTGTGCCATTCCGGAGCATGGTTCACTACATCACTTATGCTAAAACCTGACTTGGAATAATCACCATAATTTACCCCAATAATAATTACGTTTTCATTACGGAGTCGATATACCTCACTTAATACATCATCAATTTTTGCGTTCATGTAAAAATTTCCATCAGTAATAAGAACTAAGAATTGTGGTTTTGACCAATCCGCTTCGGTCATTAAATATGACGTCATGTTGTTTAAAGCCCAATCCAGATGTGCTTTGTTGACGTCGGCTGTTGATATCCCGGTTGATTGGTAGAGTACATTGGCATCCGCTGAACTGGTAACCGAGTCATTAAAAGTGAAAACCGTCTGCATGAACGTTCCAAATACGTGGAAAGAATAGTCAAGATCTAAGGTATCGATCATTTCCCCAACAAAGTTCCTTGCGATATTTAAATCATCACTAGTAACATCCCGTGACAGAACTATAAGGAATGACATCTGTCCATCATGACATACTGCAAAAAAAACACAACACCGTTTTTATATTCAATTTAAATGAGCAATACTTTTTATTTTACATTTGTTTTAAAATGTTAAAAATCTATATTGTTTTTTAGCTTTTCAATATGATTATTGAATTTATGGAAATTAATACTACCTGCACATTTTGCCATGTTTCTTAATCCTGTCAAGTTAGCCTAGCTATTGCACAATCGTCTTACCTTTACATTTGAAAAACATATCGAACGAAATCATATCTCCTATGTCGGGCGGTAGGAACACAATAGCCAGAGACTGGTTACTGTACGTTATATTAAGATTTGGTGGTTGCTGGTATATTTTCATTATTGCTCCTGCCACAAGGTGCAGCTCAAGCTTTAAATCCGTGCTACCAGAGTTTGCGTCATATCCGGTAACATTACACGGCATGATAGTTTTAACGTCAATGTTCATCAATGCACCATCGTTATTGTTATAGAATGTCGCATTAAGAACAAAGTCCTCATTTGTGGTATCGTTAACGATGTCCGCCCAAAAACCTGTGTCCTCCAAAACACTGGTAGCATCCACAACCATCTGCATAAAAGTAAAAAAGCAAGTGTATGTTTGCATTATCCGCTTGTTGTAATTGAATTACGTCAGAAACAGTACATTTACATTTAAAATGGTGATCATTAAAGAAACAACTACAGCAATGGCACCTACGTATCCGTGTTGTCGTTTATTGTGTTATATCAAAGGATTGCGTTTGCTGATCACAAGGGTTACGGCATCAGTTTTCGAGTCCCAATCTCCGTTCGAAAAAAAGGTTTTCGTCGATAGTTCAAGATAATGATTTGTGTGCGTGTATATAAATCAAAATGTCGGCAGTCACTTATTTTTAGTGATATTGTCCTTGAAATTTGACGCTCTGATATATATGTATTTGTATTAAAGGTCAAATGTGCACATAAAAAAATAAAGATAATTTTGTATGAAGTATAATGGCGAACACACACAAGAATACATTGTAAATGTACCTGAAGCTGATCTTCCTCCCTGTATAGGTCAATGAACTCGCCATCTTTGTCCCGGATGATAATCCGGGTCGTGCCTGTGTTTATCATCCGTCGATTTTCTACGTATGTGTACTTGTTCTCCGTGTAAGTGATTACCTGTGTGATAGGAGATAATTGACATAAATGACGATACTCAAAAAGTGTTTAAAAAAGTTTAATTCTTAATAATAGAGAGGCCAAAATAAAATTCTTTGTTTGTAACATAATGTTTAAGTTGAAAGAAGATTTGAGAGTGTTTGTTTGTTTGGCAATATTTCCTGTCGTTGATTTCAGTCAAGCAAGACGCTCATTGACAGCCCCAAGGACATACAAAAACGATTGCCAGTTAGTACTTGAAGTAAGTTAGAGCAGTTATAGTCCTTCCAAAAGCTAAAATATTTCTAAGGATTGGTCACAATACCACCGCTATTTGAATGCTTGAGTTTGATAAGTTAAAACGCAAATTTGTGCTACGTTTTGGTAGATCCGAAGTTACAGTTCATCGTCTGTGGCACTGTTTTACCCTCGACATAACGATTTTCAAATGATATAAGCGGCGGTCCATCAATGCCGTGAAACAGGTTACATTAGCAATAAATTGTAAGCTTGTTATTTATCACTTTGTACCCTTTATGTCACTTGAAAGCCACAAACGCACTCAGGTGTAATTGTTTGTTTTCATCTAATAAAGTTCAGAGAGACAATTTTCTATTGCTTAATAACATTTCAAATAGACCTAAAAAGGAATCCACATATTTACATATATGTGTAATGTAAAAGCAAACAACCTTTTCTTAAGCACATATTTCATGAAGTTACCTTTGCATTAATACGATATTTGCTCGTCATTCACTGAAATAATCTTTTGTGTTTATCATATAGGACACATTAAATACAAATATATGTACACAATATTCTTTCAAAAAACGTCTTTACGTGAAGATATATATATATTTTTCAAAGAATAAGCGCTGAATTCAAAAGCTAACAACTTAATGACTTATATGCATTTGCATACATATATAGTACAAGATGAAACTTAGGGGGTAATGACTTCTTCACGAAAAATATGATACGTACATGAACTAAATATTTTCAACATGTGGATAAACAGTATAGTTTGTTATTAATTGTTATGCAGATTATTACGTATAGATAGAGTTCCGTCTCGTTGTACTCTGTAGTCTCCGTTCTGAAGTAGGGAACATCAAATGTGCTGCTATATCTGGTTACTATCTCTGATAGCTTGGCACCCTTATTCCTGACTGCTGCCAGCACCATAGTACCATTTCGTATCTCTACCTCCGTTAGCTGGCTGTGGTCGCTGATGATTAACTTAAGGAAACCCAGGAGTCTCTCCTCTGTCGCATTTGTCATTTTCTTGGACTTCAAACAGACAAGAAAAAGTAAAATATTTGTTTACCAATGCACTCAGTGCGATATATTATAAGGATTGGTTGATCTGCAGGGAAAATGTGCACATTAATAGGTTTAAGGCACGAGCACTTTGGTTGTTAATTTATTGTTGTAGTGTGTCACTGAAACTGTCGACACTTATATATACAATGTGTTATCACCTCATATAGAAAGAAAAAAAGTGCGTCTAGTAACTTATTATTTATAACTAACTCAGCAAGATGTGTTCTAACTTCTGCAGCATAAAAACAAACATGAGGTGTTTTGGGAGGTCTTGTTACGGATGTTATTATATCATGAAGGAGAACTTAAAGTGGAAAACAAGCAGATTAAACAAACACGATGAGTCAGGTCTTTGTGTATTTTAGCTTCACTGTTTAGCTTCCAGACTTCTAAAACACGTTGATAGCATGTAGCATGTGAAGCAGCACTCTTACATGAAAACTTGGTACGTCCTTAAATGATCATATCTGTTAATAGGACGTAAAACACAAACAAACCAAACCAAACTCTTACACGACCTGTATAACATGATAAATTCCAGTCATAATGCTAAGGGGTAATTATCAGATAAATTCATACATTTTGCTAAAAATATCAACTACTGAATCACGAATTACAATATCCTATAAACATAAAAAAAAAATATATATGAAGAATTACCGTTTCGCTGTCATAAACACATTCAGTAGAAGTGCCGGCTTTGCAGGTTAGATTTTGAATTGCTGATAGAATCGTTTCTGATAGTAGAACCAGTTCTGTAAATATACACAGCATACTAAACTTTTATGTTTTATCCCATTCATTTGAGAAAATAATTTATAATGAATAAAAAAAGAGTATCTTGAATATAGTGTGTTTGTTACCACCTTGGCCGGATGTGACCGGAACTAAGATTAAAGACGTTATATAATTGTTTGTTAAAACGTGCGAGGTGCCTTGATACAGTGCTAGTGTAGGCTCATATATAACAAATAAACATATTATATGTTTGTATTCTCAGGTAATACTATAGCAACACTTTTAAAAAGTCTGAATGAGCGTTCACGTTGTAGGCACGTTGTAGCTCTTTTTTTAGTTTGTTGTAGACAAACACAAAGAATTTTTATTTCTAAACAAACACTATCACAAATTATTATATTTAGTTTTGATGTGTTTCCCCTACTCTAAATACAATCATACCCAAGACTCTCCAAAATTAAACATGAAGCTCAACAGTAATTGAAACCATACGAAACTTCTTTCAGGCACAGTTTTACTATTTTAGAAGATACATACATGTAAGAACAACATTACTTTTTTTGTTATCGACATCAATATGACACCAATGTGTTACCTAAAATAGAAAATCAATAAACTTACCGTTTGTAACTTGTAATAACACATCCGTAGCCACTGGCGGGTTATGTTTGTATTTCAGGATTAGATTGTCCACAAATCCACCTATTTCATTCTGCATATGAAATTCAAGATCGTGATTAAGAGAAATTACTCACGACCAACAATGTCTTTAAATCGAGGAAAATGAATTTAAAGCAATAATTCACCAAATTTTGCAATTTTGCAAAGATTATCAACGTTTTTTTCAAAAAATCTTTTTTCTCGTTTCTGAATATTTTAATATCTTTTTTTTTCTGGTCTTTCTTTCTGTTCTTGGAAATGGTCCAAAAGTAAAGTTTGAATATTTTTTGAAACTTACATAACGTTGAAAAAGCCAAATATAAAAGCAAATTCGCTTATTCATTCCATTTCTTTAAGCATCTAACGATGGCCCTAATGGAAATTATTTTACATCGGAAGTAAAATATTTTTGCTACCAATACGAAATGTCTGAATTCCAGGTACCTTGCAAGAAAACAGTTCATGGTCATATTATAAGTCGAGTCATCTGCAGAAGAGAGGCATCCGGACACAATATTTTTGATACAAGTATACTTTTGCAAAAAAATATGCAAAAACATTATCCACATGTTTTCTCAACTCAATAGTAATATAACATAACTCTACACATTCTTGGATTTGGAGTTGTAATAAGACATATACGGTGTAAATATCAGAAATAGAGTACCAGGGATTCGCCAATGTTGCTATCTGAGACATTGAGATCCAACTGCAGAATGTTTCTGGTGTCTTGCAAGGCCGTAATAGTCTCATTGTCCGCTATCACGTCAGAATCGAAAACAGGAATCGATATCTGTAGCACATTTCCTGTAAAAAGTATAGGGTGTGTGTGTGATGGACAAAATACCGTAAAAGCCATGGTACAACAGTGTGACAAAGGAGTCAACGACACTCCACCAAACCCAACACCTAATCAGCAGATTACAAACACCTGGTCAACATGTTTAACGGGTTATAGACGATAGTTATGGAATAAAACATGAAATCGACTGTAAAATATTTGGCCAAATAAATATTCCAATTCTACTACACTGTTGACACTTAGCTGAAAAGATCATAATGTGATAATATGTATAAATTCATTTAACAAATGAATCTTGACTTTCAGATTTATAACGGTCATCAAAAAAAAAACTGTTGTACATTTGTTCTCATACAATATATTTCAATCCCATCTTGTATACTTCCTCGGACATAAATAAGCTTCGATTGCCGTGGAGAAATTTTATTGTGTACAACATTTTTTTATTTATACAAAATAAAAGTACAATCCATTGTAAATCATTCTTTTTCAATCTGAATATGGAATGACATGCACGATTTCTACACAAAATGATAGCGCTTGGTTTTTTTGAACTTTAATTGAAATGTTGTGAAAAGATATCATCCTCGAACGGTGAAATGAATTATTTTAATAGTTGAGTCCTACCCTTTTAAGATACAATGCAGTTCGTATCAACAAACAATGACAATTACGATGACGTGCGATATACAAACAATTACCTGCTAGTGTATGATAAATCATGATTGGAACGTTTTTCTTTACAGGCAGTATAAAAACAATAATAATCTTACCGAAATCACCAAGGACTGTCACAAAGTAGACAGAAATTACAATCCATACGATTTCCTGTTTAAAAAAAAAATGTGTTTTGTTATTGTCTTGCTATAGATTTCGATTCATTGTTCTTTTATATTAAAAAAACAAATACCTGCACTTTTTTTATATTGTACAGAAATAATGTTTTCACAATTTTGGCCACCAGCAGCGCTGTAACTAATGCGGTTAATCCCAGCATAATATCCGATGCACAGAATTTGTTTTTGTCATACAGATTATTATAATATATTTATCGTATTGGTTTATATTAGAAATTTCAATGCATTGTCAAAGAATATGTTTCTTACAAGAGAGACATATGTCAAACTCACCGGAGATTTACAGCATTGATTATATGTACCATGTACTTGGTTTAAATGAAATGGAAGCAGATCAAATAATGTGTCATTTTCCCTCTATATGTTACCTTGGTGTTGACACTATGGTACAGCAAAACCTTCCTTTCGGACAATCCTTCATTGAAAATCTCCTGCGTGAAATGTTTTGATACCCCAAACCGTATTAAAAGATCAATGGTCAATAAGGACCATCTTCATATAGCTGCAGTTCAAATAATTGCAAAAACGTTGTTTTCAAATATGTTTGTAATAACCTTCATCAACTGTCCATAATGATCCCACAAATAACTTCTTCCTTTATAATACCTCAAAGTGATATTTTCTATATATGTAATAACAAGCTGTGTTATCGTCACCTGTTACTGAAGATCAACTACAAATACTACCGCCTGAATAACACCTCAAATTGGTGTTTTCTATATATGTTTTGAACATCAGCCTGCATAAAGATCCTCTGTTTATAAAGTCAGTTAACTAACGCCCTAATAATAACCTGAAATATGGTTCACCATGAATATTTTTACAGCAACGTGTCGATAAAGAACATCTTTTTATTAGGACCACTTAGCTCTAACGAAGTCCGAAAAACAACAGTGCTTACTTATAAGGTAACAACCCTTGCTCACTACTGTCTAAAGAATACCATAAGGGGTATTTTTTGTATAAGAATTGCTTGTCTGTAGAGTCTACATTTATGTTCCTTTTAATACTAGTTTTGCTCTTGCTGTACACAATTCTTAACAGTCATATATGTCTCATTGTGATGTAGATGTTACTCAAAAATAAGGCGTAAATATACAAACTCACTTTCCTCTTGGTATAGTTCACAAAAAACGAAAATAAGAAAAAGTTAAAGAGAAAAGACAGATTTTAGGATTGCCAACGTGAACGAAGTGGTAATAGTTCATTAAGTATTTTGTAAGAATAATAAATATTTCACTTACCTGAATTGCCTTCATTTCCGAATCTTCAAAACTATACAATTGAACAAGCTCTAAAATGCCTGTTCACTGTTATAATGTTCTGAAATCTGTAGACGTTTATATACAAAACCCATTTCAATTTTCTAGTCAGGACTTGATGTCAGCACACTCATTAACCTTAAATGGCCGAACAGTTGAGTTATAATTATTGAACGTAGAGCGTTAATCTACATTATTGATTAATGGGTGTAAACACCATTTTCTCTTTCACAAAGGAAAATAATTACCTCGTTGGTGGTTTAGAATATTTTGGGAAATACAAACAATGATAAATAGAGGATTAAATGAAAAAGGCGAAATTACAATTTACAATTAAAATTTTCAATAGACAGAAATACTGTTCTTATTATAGTTTCGAAGATCACTGTATCATAACGATCGTTTAGATGTACATATCTCTAGTTTTGTTAATGATGGTATCACGCCATATTGTCCGATACACGCCTTACTTTGGAAGAAAAATTTAAATCAATTCTAACGTTTATCATATAGCGCAATACACTTAGAATTTCGTAGGAAGAAAGAAAAAAGAAAGAAAGAAAGATTAAGTATTTACATGTACCGATTCGATCAAAATTGACATAATTACTTCTGAATATTCGAATTATTCACCATTGATTATCAAATATTTTTCTACCTACCATCCTTATAGCTATATCAATATTGACAAAGGGGATCGATACCCCTACGTGTTTCATGGGCGAGACGACTTCGTGCAAACGTTCAAGCTATTATTGAAGGCGAAAAATGAATTGTATCGTTGACCTTAACAATGAATACTTGTATTGGATGATTACATTTTTTGTAGGTCTATCAAGTACAGTAACCAAGTCCTTGTACTAGGTACCAGTTTTCAAAAATCGGGTTAGATTAACTGTCCATTAAATGCGATATTCAAATCTCTATTTTAATTGCTGCAATTTAAAAACAATTACTAAAATTCAATTAGAACATGAAGGCATAAAAATCCTTTTTATTTGAAATATATACAAAATGACAGTGACGATAACACAGATAGAATAAAGACAGGATGACGGTAAAATTGAAATTAGATTTGTGATTCAGATGATTTCTATAATTGTAAACATGTTTTCTCAGTTCTCTTCTATTAAAACACAATACAATAGTAAAATAACATAACTCTACTCATTCCAAGACACATGTGGTGTAAATAACAGAAATAGAGTACCAGGGATTCGGAATGTTGCTATCTGAGTCATTGAGAGCAGTGGCGGATCCAGAGGTTTTTTGGGGGGCTTCAGGACCCCCTCCCCCCTCCCCCTGAGAATTATCTTTAAAAATCAAATTTTGACCCCCACCCCCCAATAGGTCTCTTGATCCGCCAATGTAGATCCAAAAATTTCAAATACACGAATTCCATATAAACAAAGGGTAACAAGCAGGTCGTCCCCCCGACTAACCATTTTGTTTGGGTAATCACGAGCTTTGGTCTCTTGGATCAATAGCTCTACCTATGATCAATAATGTGATAAACGGAGGTCAAAATGACCGGCCACCGTGGCTTGACTGTACCAATTTAGAACTCTTTATACCCGTAACGAATTGGTCAATATATATTATACAATTATATCTTATATAATATATTCTTCTTGCTATCGATTAGCCTTTCAAAAGGAAGGGGAGCACGGGACTGGTGACACGTCACTCTTCAGAACTCTCGTCGTTACCAACAGGAACCACTGAGCTGATGCATGGTTTTGTTGAACACAATAATAAATCAATACTACACCAGTCGAAATGTTGAAATACAGTTTCTACCACAATACGCCGTGTTATTCCACTCTCAGATCATTGTATAAACACGCAGACTGTTAGATAAATATGAAATATGAGTTATATACCACACGTGGTATATGACCTACACGAGTTTTGATTGGTCGAGAAGATGAACTTTGACCGGGACGACTTTTTCCACGCGCTTTTTGCCACAATCTATTTTGTTTACATCGTCTGCTGTCAACATTCGACAAATGTTGGTGACTTTGTGAGGTTATGCGGAAAAGGGGGTTATTAAGGCAATATTAAAAGAAGATGATACTTAAAGACTTGATCTTGATCGGCAAAATTGCTACAGACGCTCAATATCGTTTCGAGGTCACACCGTCGCGTGTCCAGCTCGTGAAACCAAAACAAGATCTGTCACAGTGTCGGAAACGATTTCGTTCTCCACACGTCCCGTTATCGCTATTTGGACGGTCTGACTATGGCTGAACTGTCAATATAAACGTCAACCATAGAACCGTCACGAAGAAACGTAGGCCAGAGACGTATAAAGCCATGTGTTATATACGTCTCTGTGTAGGCCTATGGTTTTGGACATTAGCAGCGATAAGTTCGTCTTCGTCACTTGGCGGGAGGCAGACTTCGTACGATATGCTTATATAAATTAATGGAATACTGCTACTACCAATATTAAAATTCGTTCATCTATTATATTTTTTTCATGAAGTCGTTGCCGAAACATTAATTTTGACAATTATTAGATTTGTAAACAAAGAACCATTTTTGAATATTAATGAGTGATTTTTACATATGGGTCATATCACTACGCCAGCCTTGTCAACAAACACAATTGTGTATGTTATTTCCGACTGATCATGAGATTGTGGTAGAAACAGATCACACGACTCGTGGTTGTGGAGTATGGTATTTATTTCACTCTCGTTAGTTAATTTTCAAAAGTTACAGAAAGACACTCGCTAAACCACTCGTTTTGTAACCTCTGTACATACGTCCTGAATAAACTCCTTCTAACTTTTGAAGTAAACGTTTATCTGTATCGATGTATGTTCATGCATATGCCTTACTATATACATACATGTATATTTCATATTCCGATTTAATTATTTTTAGTTTTTAATCATTGAAATAAGAAAATTACATGTATATTCTTACAGAGAAAATCCTGACAGATTTAGAAAGTAACACTAGTTCTGTAGTCGGAGACTTATGAGTCAGTAAACCTACATAGTTCTTTGTATTTGTAAATCAATTTATATTAAAACAATATCATTTAACAAAATAATTACAAAATACATCAATTTCCCGACAAAAACTGAAAAACAACGTGTTCATTTTCAAAATGTCCTAGTACCAGCCATATGCATACTGCCTTAGGAGTTTAACGTAACAAGGAAGTCATTTATCTTTTCTGTTTCATGCTGCGAATGTTACTTTAAAGAATATCAGTCTTTTTAAATTGACTCAGGACTGCAAAAAAAAAATTAAAAAAAAATCGTCTTGTGAACCACCAAGCAATATATGTAGTTGCCTACCGTGGTTTAAAGGCGATTTAGAGAATCAGTCAAGTCAGTCTGTTCATAGCTTTTCTCAAACATTGAATATATTAGAAGCTATAACGTTCACATCGATTATCAAACCGACTACAGAAATTGGGGAGAATAACAACATAAGACGTTTTAAAGAGAAAATTAAACATACTATGTCAAGCAGTATTGCGTTTACGAACATCTAATTCCCATAATAATGTTATTTACATGCCGCAGAGATATTCAAGATAGGAATGAACAAATACTGACGAACAAAGTTACAGCACAGTGTTTGCGAAATGCACATTGCTGAAGACTACGGGTACGTTTGATGATCGCCATCATGATCTATTAGAGAATTATTTTATTCCTAATGCATTACGAATATTGACATTTAATTGTGTTCATTAATGTGCCTACATGCTTCGTTTTCCAAACCTTGGAATGGACCTAGATTTACAGCGGATGTCGTCATTGAGGCAGAAGACGCTTATCTTCACGGAACACCTGGTCTGATTATTTTTTAGCCTTCAAGTAACTCCAGCTTAACTTTTCTTTTTATAATTTATTGTAGTTTGATCGATTGTGAGCTCAAAATTGTCACTTTAGGATCTCTTGTTGTCTTCTACGTGGGACGCAGTTCTTAATCTTGCTTCACATTTCTTGTATTTTTTTTTATTAAAAACTGAGAAAAAATAAAATATAGCAAGCTCAGAAAACTTTTTAGTTCTGTCGTCAATAGCATTTTTTGTTTAAATTATTAAAGTTGAATATTCTGTCTTAAACTTAGAATAAACATTTTTTCATTAATTATGATATATTGACATATCATGGACTACTCTGTACGAAATTTAGATTATTTCTACAAGAAACGTATCTAAAAATGTTCTAGAGAATAAGCTTCGTATTCGTTATAAATGGTTTTCAAGATCATGCATCGACCTTTCAGTAACTACCCTTGTCTCCCATTCTTACAAATTGACTTACCGTCACCATGTCAAGGGTAATACGAATCCTTTTTTTTTTTATTGAAACTGCTAAATATATTTTTAAATGTCTGATACTAAACTACCTTTAACTATAAGCTCCTATTCAAATCAATGATTTTATATTAATACACTTCTCACTGTCAGAGTCAAAAAATGTAAGGACTGCTATTCTCATACGTATTCCTGTGTTTGTCAGTACCTAACTATAGGTTTAAATACAAATACCATCATCATTACTCTAGTTGGATTTTACATTTATAAATGTACCTATTTAGGATTTCAAATTAAATGAAGATAATTTAAGATCTCCGATCGCTTTATATAAACTGTCACCTAAATGTTTCATACGTAAACATAAAAAGTTACAATAAATAACACTGACCATTACAGTCATCAACTCCAAGGTGATCTTTGAATGTTTGGTTTGAACTTTGCCGACCTTTAACTTCGACAACTTCCATATTCATTTATAGTTAGATTTTACATCCAATAAGCCTTAGAACATGAAAATCCCATGGCATTAATGCTTTAATAACGATTTATACTGGTTAATATTAGCGCATATACTCACCATTTATAGCGTTTTGTAAAGATCGACATAATACGAGATGAAATTTTTATGACGGCCATCTTGGATTTTAAAAAATAGCTCAAAAATACAAACGAATGGTCAAGATCGTGCAACTATCACCACTTCGACAGTTTTTGCAAAAACTTGGTAGAAAGAATATGTCAATCATTGTAGCTGAGGTGGATTTTACTTCGACTCGAAAACGAAAAATAGCAGTTGGTCAAGGTCATCTCAAAAGCTTACGTTGATGTCAGTGTGTTTTAAGGATATACTGTTTTGGATACAATAGAAGATTTTAGACTATATATTTCTCACAACTCTATTTTCTTTTTCTTTTCTCTCCAAGTGTAGCTATTCGAAGTTTAAAAATAGTATGAATGAATTATCAAATTAACCTTATCTTTCAAGGTTCTGATATAAAGTGTATAAATCTGAAGCGTATTAAGGAGACTCCATCCTTTCACCATTAACCAGCAGATTCGTTGAAATGCCATACTATGGTTATACATTATTTTTGAGATAACTTTTTAAAACCAAAGCCTTTCGATAAATTGAAGGTAATTTCGGAAAAAACATTTTTTATCCTTCCTATGTATTTTTTTTATACAAAAAAGGAAGAATTGTTTATTAATCCAAAACATATTTTATTTATAAAATTAAAAAAGTATGAAATTGGTTAGTTAGTTGTTCATATGAAAAGAATAAAAACCCAACACACCAATACAGACTCGCATAAAAAAAAAAAAAAAAAA
>NW_018407059.1:571507-638340 GCF_002113885.1 Mizuhopecten yessoensis | reverse complement strand
TTAGTGAACGACCATAGAAATATCATTATGATTTGGAGACTGTTATATACAATGCACTGTTTCAAGTCATTAAGAGTAAATCCGACCATAAGGATACCCTAAAACATGTCAAGAAATCCCAAATTATATACAATAACGATATAAGTTCAACTATCATTTCAATGGATATATCCTATTGGCATAAAAGAGATGTTAAGCCTACATGCATTATTGAAATTCCATACTGAATAGGTTGCTAGTGTGCATCTGGAATAAATCATTGTATCTCAAAGCAGACCTCTATACAATGAAGTGTCCATAACAAAATTATATTACTAACTATTTTCCAAATTCATCTCTTTTAAACACCATAATAGCAACGTTTTCAAGTTTTATTTATTACTTTCGAACCTTTTAAAGGTAGACACACGTACCATCATCAATGTTAACAGAATCAACATTGTGAACATCACTGTCATCTGGTATGTCCTTCTCCACTAGGGCAGGGGCCATTTCCTCCAGATCTTTCTGGGCATACTTCTTGCAGAGAAACGCTATCATCAAGGTAAGAAAGATAACCTACAAATGAAAGAGTTTTGAGCATGAACAACTTGTATTCCATTCAGTACCATTGAATGCTATGTTTGCGAAAAATGTACGATTATAATTCAATTAGTTTGAATCAACAAATAAAAATGTTTGAAATATGCATTTTTACGACGTGGAAAAACAAGAAAAAGTCACATTGAGTGAAAATTGCATATGTTCCTTTAGAGAATTATGTGAAGTCTATAAAATTATCAGAAGACGAAAGTATATGACACATATCCTCATAAATCCATCCTTCAATCCTCAAACATGCATTGCTAAATAAAGAATAGTATAATTTAATTTTATAAGAAATTTGTTCAATGTAGAAATGCAGTTGAGACATTTAGGAATAAGTCAATTTACAAAGCTATAAATACATCTTCAAAATTTAAGCTTCGTTTTATTCACGGCCAGCTAAGGTACGAGAGATATAACATTTCGAGAATCGTTACTGCTCGAACAACAAACAATGGACGACTATTAACTAGTAACCCTGTCACGTGATATTTTAATCCCTTTGAATACAGTGTCTGGGACTAAAAATCATCCTTTAAGTTACATTTATTATTCTTACTCCTAAGCCAGACTTTGGTGTTTCCTTTTTTTCCCCACGTTCGTTTGCCTTAAGGGGGAGATACAGTGACCAATGGTGCATTTTTGTTTTGTGCCAAAATTAACAAAATTAACAAAATCATGTTTTTTCTCAAAAAATGTTTTATAAGAAGAAAACTTGTGTTTTTGTAATTGTTTATGGTTGCATCGCTGTAGTTTTTATTACACGATAAAATATTACTAAATATAGATTATTTATTTCTCGCACATATAAGGAATAAACCTATCGAGATATTTTCGAAATCTATTCTATATCGACAAAAATCCTTGCTGAACACACGTGGGGTGACAAATTTCACTAGGTTTTGAGACTTTCGAAAGAAAGCGAAACTGCGTGTCTTCATACCTTGTATAAAAAATAATCTGGTCTTGACAATCGGTCACATGATAAGTTTTGGTTAAATGAATGTCGTGACCAATGACTGCTAATGAAGAAAACATGGATCACATGCAGATTCAGTAGAAAAAACGGGGATTTCACAGACTTAATTCAGAATGTTGTTTACATCTCGCCATGATGGACTTTTTACATTCTGTGATATCAATACGCGAATCCGAAAATCTTTGCCAAACATCGATAAAACTGATATTGTTGTCTCAAAATGACAATATTATATGTTAATCAACAACAGATGTATCATAAAAATATGTAATCTTGAACTTAAATGTTCAAAAAACATAAAACTGAAACACATATAGTTCTTCGTAAGCGGAGTATAAACAATAACACAGGTGTTGTTGGGCACATCCGGTAAGCTAACCAAGGACAGTCCGTTTGCAAGTAAGTGTGATGTGATGGACAAAGGAGCCTCCTCAAGTTTGTATAAACGGAGGGTGTGGCCCCTCTGGGAGCATAGGGGCGGGGCCCAATAGGGGAAATAGAGGAATTTTGTTTCTCCTACTCTACAAATGAAGGGATTTAAACCAAATGCAGTCTGAAGTATGCTTAGGGACAAAATAATCAATTTTGTTTAAAACTGAGGTGTGTGGACCCCCTTCTTTGGGGCGGATGAGTGGGGCCCATTAGGGGAAATAGAGGAAAACATTTAAGATCCTTCTTCTTCTGTACTGTTTAAGGGATTTTAACCTAACCAACCTTGTTCTACAGAATGTTTGGGCAAAGGGAATTGAATATTTATAAATGGAAAATGTGCCCCCACCCCAATTAATGTGTATAAAAAGGTGCATGTGAGGCCCAATAGGGGAAATAGAGGAAAACTGGGACATAACATGGAAACTCATTTTCTTGTTGTCTTTCCTACCAAAACAGATTTATATGTAGTTCTTCTTGCAACTTTGTTTCTTGTACTCCTTTGATAAACCTGAATGGTACTTAAAATGGTTCTAAATTGAAAAATAAAATACCAGGTGAGCTTTTAAGGCCCCTGGGCCTCTTGTTTAACATAAAATAATATCATTGACATTGTAACATTATGTAAATGATTGTAAAACAATTTGAATGGGAAATGTTATTGTAATTATATCAATGGATATATTTAAAGTTTGTTGGTGTCGATGCTGCTTCGTTGGGTTGGAAAACACATATATCAAGTTCTGAACTTTAAAATCTCTACCTGTACAGCAGATAATTTTGAACAGGTAACGTATGTAAACTCTGACAGTATAAATTATGGCAGCATTATGTATGATGTTCAGAACTAATAGATAGACCAATAGTCACCACTTTGTAATAAAATGTAATTAGACCCACCTTCATTCTGCAAATTATGTAATGCACATATATGAAAACTATAGAGGTTGTTTAGGAATCAGTACCTACCTCCACCTGATAGTTTAAAGTTGTGATATTTATTTTTATATGTAAGCGTAACCGAGAACACAGCCCAAGATGTTTTGTGTAGAACTGTTTTATTTTTCCTATGTTACAGGAAACAGATACATGACAAACTAGATGAGCAGTTGGTCCACTAGTTGAGTCAGACAACTCAAGTCTGCCAGTCCAGTCAGTCATGTCAGCCAGCCAAGACAGCCAGTACACTCCCCCATCCCAGTCAACTAGTCCAGTTAGCCAGCCTAAGTTACACAGTCCAGACAGTTAGTTCTCCAGTTAACCAGTCCATGTCAACCAGTCCAGCTAACCAGCCCAATTTAACCAAACCAGTCAACTGCTCAAGTCAACTATACCAATCAACCAGGCCGGTCATCTACCCAAGTCAACTAGACTACTGTCAAGTTCAACCGCAACTGTCTTGATGGTTAGTCATAATTCTCAGCTAAGCGTTGTTCTGGGGCCAATACTCGGCCTATTTCAGCTGTAGCCAGTCTATTACTTTATATGACACCCTCTGTACATACTGCACTCATCAGAACAAAAATACTGGAAAATATGGACCGTCTCTAGTAAATATAGGCTAAACTGTCAGGATGAAAGATAAATGTTTTGATGTTTTCTAGCTAAGGTGTTGTACTCTGTTAGCTATTTATCAAACTACATTAGAGACATATGCCACCTGATGTGAAGTTACACAATCCTGATTAAATATGTAAATGAAATAGTTTACTACAGAAACTGTACAGATAATATTTGTCAGTCAGAAAATGTTTGAGTAGAATTGTTATATTTTTGTTATTTTATAGATGACAGATACACTACACATTACCCATCGAATCAGTTGGGCACTTGCCACTAGCCAACCAACCCAGTCAAATCAGCCAACTAGCTCTGCCAACTCACCAGACGACAGCCAGCNATTTCTTAGCTTGTGTTACGTTACAAAAGAATCACAATTTGCCTTATGTGAATGATTTAGATATTCGATGTGCAATATTCATGAGTCGAAGTCTGATGTTTTGAATTTGTCACGATGGTCCCGTAATGTTCGAAGTTTGACTGTATTTAAATATAAAGAAAAAAGTTTTATGGTGTACAGGATTAACTCTATAACAAAGAGTTGAATTACAATCAATAATGTTTTACAACAAGAAATGATGTAGAGATGACAGCGATATTGCTGTTATTTTCAAACGATAGTAGACTAACTCACAGTTCCTTTTATCGCATACAATCCAGGGTCCAGCAATTATTCCCTAATATCTTAAATGTGTTTATCTTTAAGATGCAGTATATTGCCATTTTCACGACTTTCTCGTGCGGGTAGAAATATCAACCAGACTTCATGATTAGTGAACGACCATAGAAATATCATTATGATTTGGAGACTGTTATATACAATGCACTGTTTCAAGTCATTAAGAGTAAATCCGACCATAAGGATACCCTAAAACATGTCAAGAAATCCCAAATTATATACAACAACGATATAAGTTCAACTATCATTTCAATGGATATATCCTATTGGCATAAAAGAGATGTTAAGCCTACATGCATTATTGACATTCCATACTGAATAGGTTGCTAGTGTGCATCTGGAATAAATCATTGTATCTCAAAGCAGACTTCTATACAATGAAGTGTCTATAACAAAATTATATTACTAACTATTTTCCAAATTCCTCTCTTTTGAACACCATAATAACAACGTTTTCAAGTTTTATTTATTACTTTCGAACCCTATAAAGGTAGACACACGTACCATCATCAATGTTAACAGAATCAACATTGTGAACATCACTGTCATCTGGTATGTCCTTCTCCACTAGGGCAGGGGCCATTTCCTCCAGATCTTTCTGGGCATACTTCTTGCAGAGAAACGCTATCATCAAGGTAAGAAAGATCACCTGCAAATAAAAGAGTTTTGAGCATAAACAACATGTATTCCATTCAGTACCATCGAATGTGATGTTTGCGAAAAACGTAACGGTTATGATTCAATAAGTTTGCATCAACATGTTTGAAAAATTAATTTTTACAACATGGAAAAATAAGAATAAGTGAAAATTGCATAAGTTCCTTTAGAGAATAATGTGAAGTCTATGAAATTATCAGAAGGTGAAAATATATGACACATTTCGTCATCAATCCATCCTTCAATCCTTAAACATGCATTGCTAAATAAAGAATAGGATAATTAAATTTGACAGGAAATTTGATCAGTGTAGAAATGCAGTTGAAACATTTAGAAATAAGTCAATTTACAAAGCTATAACTACATCTTCAAAATTTTAAACTTCGTTTTATTCACGGCCAGCAAAAGTACGAGAGATATAAACATTTCGAGAATCATCACTGATCTAACAACAAACAATGTACGACTATTAACTAGTAACCCTGTCACGTGATATTTTACTCCCTTTGGATACAGTGTCTGGGACTTAAGATGACCTTTCCATCATCCTTTAAGTTACTTTTATTATTCGTACTCCTAAGCCAGACTTTGGTGTTAACTTTTTTCCCACGTTTGTTTGCCTTAAGATATTCCTATCAATCGGACTGTTTATGCTTGTATGAGGTTTGCGGTTACGGTGCATGATAAGGTCTCTTTTTTTTTAAATTACTATTTCTCAAACCTGTTAATAGGGGTCTTGTTCTGATAAGAAATTACAGCGGTAACTTGAATATTTGAAGGATATCGCATTGCTGTGAATGTATAATAAAATAAATTACAAATATCTAGTAATGCAATACGAGCACTGTATCTAAATTTACTCGAAACCTATTACTAAGAAATCAATATTGATAACGGGTATTACTAACCTTTAGTGGATCTAGAAACAGTATTCCCTGTACAGTTCCGAATGTGAAGGACATAAGCCATGCAACAGTTGTATCCCGTCCCCACTCGATACTATAGAAGAAGGTGAATGTCGCACCAGAAGACATACATGCGATTGCTATCGCGTAACCAACAAATATAAACCACCATGGCAAGGATCCTTCATTAATAACTTCTTTTGTGTTTTCTCCAACCAAAGATTTACCGACGACCTTTACTTTGCGATTCCGGAATATCCATGCAATAACAAATCCTGGAATGAATGTCACTAAACTCGCCATGCAACCAACATAAATATTTCTGAAGGTGAGACTAAAGGGTCCTAGCTGAATTCCATAGGTTTGAACTCCTTCAGATGTTCTGTACCACATTGCATTTGCTAGCATGGACAAAAACAGCATGGTAAAAACACAAATACATCGTTGAACTCTTGTAAAACGGCTGGCTGAAGGTCTACTAAACAGTGAAAGCAACAAGTAGTCGTCAAACAGGTTGAATCTAGCGTTACTCCCGAATAGGACATGGCCGTCCTTCAATTCTGTCTCGGCAGCATACAGATTTCGCTTTGTTTGACAGTCGTCCCGATCCGGGGCTAGCCACTTGCCACACAGGAATGCGTACCTGGGACAAACATGAAATTGTAAGGATGTCGTATGCAGCATAAAAATATCTATCGCATTTTCAGGCGATTCAATATCCCAGTTTAATTTCAAAAGAATTTGTACATGAATTTCAACTTGACTTGACAGTAGCTGGTAAAACAATTCCTAACAATACCTTAACTGAAACACCATGTTAAACTTGAATTTAAAGAATGGGAAAACTTGACATACTTTTCTTCGTTGAATTGATCATAGATCAGAACTTTTTCAAGGTACCAGCTAGGAGAATCTCCTTGCTCGTCATGCCAAACTTTGATCTCCGAAAGTTTTCCTAGTTCTCTGTCAGTGGTCAACACAAAGTTACCAAGTGTCCAACGCTCAAACATCTACAAATAGAGACAATAATAAGTAAAACACTATGAAAAAAATGTTACAATACTACTGTGATATCAACAAATAAGTTGTCAAAGATATAAATGGGAAAGAGATGGAAAATTGTATCACACTTTTATGGGTAAGCGTAAATGGAGACATCAGTTTAACCTTTCGTTTCCCGTCATTGACAGCTCGAGCCCCTGTCATCCCCTTAGATCCTTTTATGATGACAAAAGGTGTGGAGGAGAGACGGCTGCTGGACCAAAAACCAGTGTAGAAGGACATGTAGTACGAATATCGGGCCCTCGGCGGGTTGTTCTTTAAAGGGAGATAATCCCACTGAAAATATATATCCTCTTTTCTAAAATGTATTTTAAAATTTCAGATACAAAATAGACTGACAACCTTTTCCCTAATAGTTTTATAATGTTTTAACTAAAGTGTTCAAAAACAAACAATACAACGATTTGTTTTACATGGTTCAATCTTTATCAAAATAAATTAATAACTAAATAATGGAACTGATATTATTTTAGAAAAGTTTTATATTGTTTTAACTGAAATATACAAATACAAGCTATAGCGATTTCTGTTTACATGGCTATTTTTTTTGTTAAAATATGCAATCAATTGGAACTAAATGAGGTTAACTTTATTTACCATTAAAATATCTTTCCTGTCGAAGTATTTGAGGAAAACCGTTAGTAAAAGCATGAGAACAAGGCAGCTAACATTGACAGCAAGAACGTATGGCGAGTCTTCTAGCTTTTGGGCAAAATCCACGAAAAGTGTATCAAAGTTTATCACATCGGGCGGGACAACAAACACATTTGAACCAAACGTCCCTAGAAAGTTGCTCTTGAAAGTAACAGTCGACGTGGCCATTGATATGTCTTTCATCTGAAAGAAAGACACGGTAGCAATATTAAGTAAAAGTAAGAAATGATTAAGATGATGAAGTATGTTTCTCCTATAAAAGAAATCCTAATAAAGTACTTTATCTATGAAATGATATTTCATATCAATTGAACGTTTTATAACCACAGTTCTAAAGGTGAAGATCAATCTACCCAAAATCATTGAAAAATCAGAAAGTAGCAGCATCGAATAAGTATTAACGTGAATATCACAGAGGAATTCAGATAAATTGTATCCGTCACCTTGATGTTTTCGGAGATCTGCCATCGATTGCTCGTTTCGTTGAGCATCAGAGCAGACACGCGGCCAAAACGCACAGCGTTAAAGGCCAAATCACCATAGTTACCTAAAACATACATCGAAATATCATAACAATGGTAAATTGAAATACTTTAAGAATGTTCAGCATCATTTTTTTTTTACAAAATTGCATACCTTAACTGATAAATAGGCATTATAAAGAAAATTATGACACATTTCATTATATATGCTGTGCTATGTTTTTTACTAATTAGATAACCGCCTTATTAAACCTATTAATGATAAAAGGTAATATATTTCCGACTCGATTAACATGTACTTAAAATACGTGAAAATGCAACAAATATCTTCTACTCTATGTGGTTTAAAAAAGCCAATTTCTTACATGTTTGGTTTTGGGATATAGAAATATCTACAATTTGTGTGCACAAATTTACATCTTTTTTGTTAAAAAATCAAGGGAAGAATAAATTACGTCCTACAATTGTAAAGCACGTGATAGGTAAATGAAGTTCCCCGCATATGTTCGGCATTGTTTCACTCTATAAAAGGATTAAACATTATGTTTTTCTTGTATCAAAGAAATAATAAAAATCTAGTTTCAGACTAACGTTAAACTCATAATATGGATCCGAACTACACTACTGTTTCGTGTTCAAATATACATTTTCCTGTATTGCAAAGTATATAAAGAGAATTGATGAGCCAATTGTACTGAAACGAGATAACAATAATATACCAATGTTATATTTTGTTTTACTTTTTTATAAAAAAATATAGGAGCATGTGCTTAAAATCTTTACCATAACAGAATGAGCTCAGAAGATCTTGCAACTCCTCTGTTTCAATTATCTCTGTTGGATCCCTAGAAAGCCTGAATGTGTACCAAGAGGCTGGAGAATTAACCAGTAATTTGACATTACTGAATGTTACTGGTCCATATCCAACCGCCATTACGTTGACCTTCCTGCTGCGCAGTTCCCACAGAGCGGTATACATCGTGGTTAAATTTAACCCAAATGCACCATCAGTTATGATTACTGCGATCTGCTGCTTTGACCAGTCGGCGTCCGCTAACAAATATGACGTCAAATTGAGGATTGCAGAGTCAATATGCACATACACGTCGTCTTGTGCTGTATTTGTGGTATTTTGGGTAGTTGTAGGCGCTCTGGTAGTAGTGGTAGTTGTTGTAGTGCCTACGGTATTTGTAGTTGTTTCGATAATAGCGAAATAACTGTTCACCGCAGACCCCGAGGACACTCCGTCTCCAAAAGGAAAGGCAGTTTCAAAGATCGTTTCATGAAATGTGTGCAGAGAAAATTCACTGTTTTTCATAAGATTTATCATCTTTTTTACAAAGTTTATTGCTATGTCGAAGTCGTCCTGCAGGATCTGATCAGATTTGACGATGAGAAACGACACCTGAGCATCTTGGAGGCAGGCTTGAACGAATACATATTAGAGAAATATTAACATTTCAACACATGGTTAGTATTCTTATATCAAAATATCATATTATTGCTGAGGCATTCACTTGCTATACAAAACAAAGGAGGGAGCGTCTTTATAAACGTTTATATATCGATGAATTGCCCAACCAGATAAACATCTATGCAGCACCATTTGGCCATTTCGTTCATTTAGCACGTATCAGTTGTATTCAAATGTCAAAAGAAATGATTGAACATTTGCATTATGATAATCTCTTTAAAATTGAACATTTATAGACTCCTGTAGCAAGATATAACGTCCGACTCAAACACATAGAGTTTCGTGATCGCTCAACGCATCAAAATTACAGTGCGCAGATTTATTAATCGATCATACCGTTGTGCGATATAACATTAATCGATCATACCGTTGTGCGATATAACGCGCTCATATGTGCGATATGGAAATATCGGTTGATCGACGTGACGGAATAAAAACAAGAGCTTGATTGAAATAAGGAATAGCGTATGGATTTTATTTCCGATCGGTATAGTTTGCACTTGATCTTATTCAACAATGCATGTCACACAATATTAAAACAATTTCAAACTTTCAATAATGAGATTGTACTGTCAGGTACAGTATTAATATACGTAAAAATACGTATTGAATGAGAGACTACGGTGAGTTGTCGCCCTTGCAGATGGCGCTGCAACCATGTTGGTCTTACAAACTTTATGCTCACTGATAATAATAATAATAATTCGAGGTTCTTATATACCGCTTTATCACTGTGCAATTGCAAGTATTGAATCAAATAAAACACATCTATAAATATCCGAAACATATGAACTTATGAAAGACATTTATGTTTCCCTAAATGCATAATACTTTTAATGAAAATGAAATGTGTCATTGTTTCAATTTTGATTTTTTAACAGTTTTTAAACATGAGGTGCAAATGTTTTTACAATTAATTAATTCATTAAACAAGTTTCAGTTTTAAAAAGTAAAAAAATACAATACTGTTTCAACATTTCAATATCCTTCGTTAATCTATGAAACATTATAGAATGTAACTATATAAGTGATATTATATTTCTATAAAGCTGCATCTCTCAAATAAATTGATAATTATGTGTCGTAGTACATATCATTTGATCAGAAACATGTGATAAAAAGAATGTTTGTTTTTCTTCTGCTTGTTCTGCTAATGAATATTTTGAAATTATCTTTGTGTGTCTGTTGCATTGGCATGCAATGCCACTGTCAGCATTAAATTTGAAGGACCAAGTTGGTGGCAGTGCCATATAGTGAAGAAACAAGGGCGTTCACTCACTAATGTATCACAGCAAATAGTTGATCGCGGAATAGATTTCATAGGCGAATTGACTACTTTATGAATACACAACTGGATTCATAATTGGGTCTGTTACTACTTGTGTAGAAATTCCACACCTCCTTCACAGTTGACTAGTGATTCAAAATTGAACCCGTTACCTGCTAATTAACAGGTATCTGATAATAGGAACAGCTACTTTGTTTATGCTTAATTTGCATGCTCAGTACGTTCATGTTAATGACCGCATTTCTACACACTTGTCTATTAAGGTGTTATAAAAAGATAGCCATGCACATATAGCTGCAATGTTGCAACATAACTAGATCAGGGAAAAAATGAGTTTAAATACGGAATCGAACTTATTTAAACGCAATGCCTCAATATTTATCAATTAAAATACTGCGATAAATACCGCACATTTTTGCACATACTTTTATCGCTCTATTTTTCCTCGGTCGGAGATGGTGCGCACGTCTTGCGCATAACGTGTGCACAGCGCATATCGTGTAATGTTGTGCGTTCCCACAAATGCACGAGACTTTTAACAACTGGGGGAATCTTTATGCACGCACAGTAACTAAATAATTCCTTCAGACACGAACAGATGTCTCCATTATAGTTACTGGATAATACCGTCATACATGTACAACCACAGTAACTAAACAATACGTTCAGACACGAACAAATGTCTCAATTACAGTCACTGGATAATACAGTTATACAATCAAAGTAACAAAACAATACCTTCAGGCATGAACAAATGTCTCAATTACAGTTATTGGGGAATACCGTCACACAGCCACAGTAACTAAACAATACCTTCAGACACGAACAGATGTCTCAATTATAGTTACTGGATAATACCGTCACACAACCGAAGTAACTAAACAATACCTTCAGACACGAACAAATGTCTCAATTACAGTTACTAGGGAATACCGTCATACAACCGAAGTAACTAAACAATACCTTAAGACACGAACCGATGTCTCAATTACAGTTACAGGATAATACCGTCATACAATTGAAGTAACTAAACAATACCTTAAGACACGAACCGATGTCTCAAATACAGTTACAGGATAATACCGTCATACAATCGAAGTAACTAAACAATACCTTAAGACACGAACCGATGTCTCAATTACAGATACATGATAATACCGTCATACAATCGAAGTAACTAAATAATACCTTAAGACACGAACAGATGTCTCAATTACAGTTACATGATAATACCGTCATACAATCAAAGTAACTAAACAATACCTTAAGACACGAACAGATGTCTCAATTACAGTTACATGATAATACCGTCATACAATCGAAGTAACTAAACAATACCTTAAGACACGAACAGATGTATCAATTACATTTACTAGGGAATACCGTCATACAACGGAAGTAACTAAACAATACCTTAAGGCACGAACAGATGTCTCAATTACAGTTACATGATAATACCGTCATACAGTCGAAGTAACTAAACAATACCTTAAGGCACGAACAGATGTCTCAAATACAGGTACAGGATAATACCGTCATACAATCAAAGTAACTAAACAATACCTTAAGGCACGAACAGATGTCTCAATTATAGTTACTGGATAAAACCGTCATACAAGCGAAGTAACTAAACAATACCTTAAGGCACGAACAGATGTCTCAATTATAGTTACTTGATAATACCGTCATACAACCGAAGTACTTAAACAATACCTTCAGACACGAACAGATGTCTCAATTATATTTACAGGATAATACCGTCATACAACCGTAGTACCTAAACAATACCTTCAGGCACGAACAGATGTATCAATTATAGTTACTGGATAATACCGTCACACAGCCACAGTAACTAAACAATACCTTCAGGCACGAGCAGATGTCTAAATTATAGTTACTGGATAATACCGTCACACAACCGAAGTAACTAAACAATTCCTTCAGACACGAACAGATGTCTCAATTACATTTATTGGCTAATACCGTCACACAGCCACAGTAACTAGACAATACCTTCAGGCACGAGCAGATGTCTCAATTACAGTTACTAGGGTATACCGTCATACAGCAACAGTAACTAAACAATACCTTCAGACACGAACCGAGGTCGCAATAACAGCAACTAGAAAATAAAGTCATACAACCGAAGTAACTAAACAATACCTTTCAGACGCGAACCGATGTCTCCATTATAGTTACTGGATAATAGCGTCATACATGTACAACCACAGTAACTAAACAATACCTTCAGACACGAACAAATGTCTCAATTACCGTAACTAGGGAATATCGTCATACAACCGAAGTAACTAAACAATACTTTTCAGACACGAACAGATGTCTCCATTATATTTACTGGATAATACCGTCATACATGTACAACCACAGTAACTAAACAATACCTTCAGGCACGAACAAATGTCTCAATTACAGTCACTGGATAATACAGTTATACAATCAAAGTAACAAAACAATACCTTAAGACACGAATAGATGTCTCAATTATAGTTTCTTGATAAAACCGTCATAAAACCGAAGTAACTAAACAATACCTTAAGGCACGAACAGATGTCTCAATTATAGTTACTTGATAAAACCGTCATACAACCCAAGTAACTAAACAATACCTTCAGGCACGAACAAATGTCTAAATTACAGTTATTGTGTAATACCGTCATACACCCGAAGTAACCAAACAATACCTTCAGGTACGAACAAATGTCTCAATTTCAGTTACTGGATAATACCGTCACACAGCCACAGTAACTAAACAATAGCTTAAGACACGAACAGATGTCTCAATTACAGTTACTAGGAAATACCGTCATACAACCGAAGTACCTAAACAATACCTTCAGACAAGAATAGATGTCTCAATTATAGTTACTGGATAAAACCGTCATACAACCCAAGTACTTAAACAATACCTTCAGACACGAACAGATGTCTCAATTACAGTTACAGGATAATACCGTCATACAACCGTAGTACCTAAACAATACCTTCAGACACGAACAGATGTATCAATTACAGTTACTGGATAATACCGTCACACAACCGAAGTAACTAAACAATTCCTTCAGACACGAACAGATGTCTCAATTACAGTTACTCGGAAATACCGTCACACAGCCGTAGTACCTAAACAATACCTTCAGACACGAGCAGATGTCTCAATTAAAGTTACTAGGAAATACCGTCACACAACCGAAGTAACTAAACAATACCTTCAGACACGAGCAGATGTCTCAATTAAAGTTACTAGGAAATACCGTCATACAACCGAAGCACTTAAACAATACCTTCATACACGAACAGATGTCTCAATTATAGTTACTGGATAATACCGTCACACAGCCACAGTACCTAAACAATACATTCGGACACGAGCAGATGTCTCAATTATATTTACAGGATAATACCGTCATACAACCGTAGTACCTAAACAATACCTTCAGACACGAACAGATGTCTCAATTATAGTTACTGGATAATACCGTCACACAGTCACAGTAACTAAACAATACCTTCGGACACGAGCAGATGTCTCAATTATATTTACAGGATAATACCGTCATAGAACCGTAGTACCTAAACAATACCTTCAGACACGAACAGATGTATCAATTATAGTTACTGGATAATACCGTCACACAGCCACAGTAACTAAACAATACCTTCAGGCACGAGCAGATGTCTCAATTACATTTATTGGTTCATACCGTCACACAGCCCCAGTAACTAGACAATACCTTCAGACACGAACAGATGTCTAAATTACAGTTACTAGGAAATACCGTCATACAACCGTAGTACCTAAACAATACCTTCGGACACGAACAGATGTCTCAATTATATTTACAGGATAATACCGTCATACAACCGAAGTAACTAAACAATACCTTCAGGTACGAACAGTTGTCTCAATTATAGTTACTAGGAAATACCGTCATACAACCGAAGTAACTAAACAATACCTTCAGACACGAACAGATGTCTCAATTACAGTTACTAGGAAATACCTTCATACAACCGTAGTACCTAAACAATACCTTCAGGTACGAACAGATGTCTTAATTACAGTTACTGGATAATACCGTCACATAGCCAGAGTACGTAAACAATACCCCTGAGACACAGACGTACAAAATCTTCATTCACAAACAAATATTTCAATTATAGTGACTGGACAAGACCTTTTTACACGCACAGTAACTAAACAACACATTCAACACGAACAGCAACTGGCGTATACTTTCATAAACGAACATATATTATAATTAAGGTAACTTGACAATACCTTCACATTGGAAATACATGTCGAGTGAGATCATAGATTCCAAATTATTCTCAGGTGGAATGAAGGTCAAGGAGAGATCTTGCTGACGGTAATGAGTCTTCAAATTTGAAGGTTTCTTTATGACAGTGATGCCCGACCCGCCTTCCATCAGCAGATCAACCACTGGTTGCTGACTGGAAATACTTGTGTTTAGATTAGAATCATATCCTTTCACAACACATGTCATGATGCTTTTGATTCGGATATTCATTAAGGCACCGTCGACGTCATTGTAAAATGAGGCGTTAAGAAAGAATTCGTTGTTGCTCGTAACGTCAGTTATGTTATTCCAAAAACTTGGATCATTCATTATGCCTGATGAGTCCACAACCATCTAAAATGAAAATTTTGAATTCACCTGAATTTTATTTGGGAATGATTGCAGACAATTTCGGGAAGGGAGGGATGCAAATATGTTAACTATTTATAAAATATAGCATTTGTATTATATCATAATGCATTGTAAGTCATGTACATGTACGTATTTATCATTATCCTTTATATTTGTAAAATAGGTATCAGAGCTATTAATATTCCGATACAGTATACAGTTATACACTGAACTGTTTACGCTGACATTCATATCGATGTGACTCATAACTGGAAACTTTAAATATGAATAAAATAATCAATAAAATAAGAAAATTCATTATATAAGATCTAACCCTCCTTCTAAACACGTTTATATTGTATTGCACATTTTTAATAAATATGGCCTATTATACAAATATAGATATACTTTTTTCATATTTTGTTCATATGTTTACATTTTATATACACATTGATTTTGTTTTTCGTCTATTTTCAGGATTCGCCTCAATCAAAAGTATTAATTGATATTGAGATAAAGATGAATTAGTTAATATTTCATGTTTTCTCTATGATGTGTTGTGGTGGTCAACACTTCACCTTCATAATTCTTTACTATAGCTGTAGTGAAAATCTTGTAATCTGATGGATCGAGACAATTTTTTAATTTCATAATATCACATTTGCTTTATCATTGAGTCAATGGAAGGTGCCCCCAACGCCCTAGCAACGACAGTGTATGGACAGTGCAAAATAGTGACAAAAGGTGATGCGCGTATGGCTTCATCGGTTATGTTTGACTTTCGATAAATAAAACAAATAATACAATCAGTAGAGAATGACAGTACCAAGGTTCAACCCTCGGATATCACTGTCACCCTCGGTTTCATCTCAGGTGTCACTGATACCATCGGGATGAGCCTAGGCCAAACAAAATTAACATTGACTACACCATTCGAGCATATTTTCCAAGAAGTTAGATTCAGTGTCACTAAAGGTCAAGAGAAAATAAATCCATGTATAATGCGTTTCGAAACCTTGTAAAAATATTGAATCAGAGAAAAGGTACCCCTACACTTCATACGGTTTTATATGTAATACATTCATTGTACGTTAGGATGCAACAGGTGACATAAACTTTACACTGGTATCACTGTAGCTCCATTGTCATGGCATATCTCAGGAACTGATATTCCACCAGCAAAGCCAACCTCATTGCGACGAAATATTTTAGTAGAAATTAAAAAGGAAACGAAGAAATTGATTTCTAAAGAATTCATTCGACGTTTCATCTGTTAGGTCAAATGTCGTAACAAATATTCTACATAACTAAAGTATAAATTTACGATTTACTTTGAAAACAGTTCAAAATATTCACCTGAAGTTGATCTTCCTCGCTATAGAGATCAACATAGTCGCCATCTTTGTCACGGATGAAGGTCCGGGTTGTTCCGGTGTTGATTATACGTTCGTTATCAACGTATTTGTACTTATTCGTGGTGTATGTAAGCACCTATATCAATATAGATACTTTGAGTATATCAAAATATGAGAGTTGGATGATATATTGACGTCATTTATTCCAAATTCATAGAAACATTATTTTTTTCCATAACAAATTGCCCTTTGGAGGTATTTGATATTTACATATAAATATAAGAAATCATTTTCGCATTTATTGTCAAAAAAAAGCAAAGTATATTACATAAAACCCGAAGCTTAATTCTCATACATGACGCTAAGGAGATACTAAAGTCACATTTAATATTTTTCAATTGTATATTTGATTTTCATGCCGGCTTTACTTACGTAAAGTAATAGTTCTGTATTATTGTATTCGGTAGCGTCTGGGCTGACGTATGGGATGTCCAGAGTGCTGCTGTATTTGGTCACCATCTCGTCCAATAAATTTCCATCACTTTTGACTGCTGCTATCACAATGCTTCCTTCGTTAATCTCAACTTCGCCACTTTCCTGAAAATCTTCACCGTTTATAAGAATCGTCACAAATTGTATCAGTCTCTCTTCGGTAACGTTGACATACTGCATTGACTACAAAAATAAACAAAAAATTAAAAGAACTGGGCATCAATTGTTTCCTTATTTTTCTTACAATTTATCCAAACATACTATCATCTTGCATGAAATATGCGATGTCTTTGGTTTAAATAAAGTAAATGCATGCCATTAATAGAATGGTCTTTATTTAATGTTACTGATGTTTATTATGTATCAGAGGTCGGATACAAAATGGCACTGGTACAGACTGTCAATCGCTTGTCTTACAATACATATTAAGTGTAAGTACATTAATTAGGCTATGTGGAGGTCATGAGACGACAAGCGTTTAACATGCAAGCCGATATAAAGGCTCAGCACATTGTCTTTTGAGGCTATCAAGGGCAAACACGTCAAGTGACAAAATACGGCATGTGGAGTGAAATCGATAGGTTACAAGTGGATACTGTTTTGAATTGTGTTTGAGAGTTGTTTGTTCTGAAAGTTACTTACCCGTCATAGCAAATACTTGTCTTATTAGACGCTGTCTACATTAAAATGATGATGATGATGATGATGATGATGATGATTTACCATTTATCGTTCGTCCATTAAACTGATCATTAAACGAAATAAATGGCCATTCTTGCAATAGTTATAAATACAACTTTTGAAACAAAGTTGAATATCCAATGAACCTAAAATGCAATTCAAATAAAACGTGTTCCATCAGAATGTATCCTGCCAGTTGTTATATTTAGTACTCAGGAGAGAATTTGTCTCCTTTTAGTAATATCTCATGATAAATTCCCCTTTGTTTAGTATATGTTATGTTCCTGATTATTATTTTAAGCTCCAATTTGGTCATTGTGGGGGCCATAAGTTTTTATGTGACTACTTACTTTGGTGCTGTCAAAAGTACAGTCGGTAGGGTTGTCTACGGAGCACGTGAGAAAGTTGATTACATCAAGCATGACTTCTACCAGTTTTACCAGTTCTATTACCATCAAAAAAAGGAACATAGAACGAAACGTTTAAAAGGCAGGAAAAAAATATAAGTATTTGTACAAAATAAAATAACACTTGGTCTTCATAGGAATTATTTGAACTAGACACGCGTTGACATTACAATAAATATGCATTAGATATATTAAGTTTCAATAGAACTGTTTTAAATATTAACAAAAAAATATATATTATTTTTCTACACATGTTAACAAGCATTGAATCTGAAATGTAGGATCAATTCATACTACGGATATCCTATTGAATGCTCAAAACAATAGCTCAAAACCCGGCATTGTTAAGACATTGATCCTTATTATGTTATCATTATTCATCCGTGTACAATTATTATTTCAAAACAAATACTTTTGATATCGATTATTGATTAATCGAAACATTAAGTATACATCATATATCGACTAGCACGCAACAAGCAATCTACATACTTAAATGACATGTCACGAGCATTTTTGGTTTACAGTTCCTTGGTCGACATTACGTGCTGAGAGCTAGAATAGTTTGATTTTGTAGCCGTTTAAATGTCTCAATTGTTCATTTGACTTTCTATACTGAGTTGTATTTTTTCTTCTCTCGCGTTGACGCCATTGTTTACCTTTTCTGTGCACGTATTTTCAATATAATTGTTTTGGGAATCTTAAGAAGCACATATTACAAATACCTGATGCTATTTCCATCATGCTTGCGGTTTCGAGTTGTTTCTTGCCGTACTTGATTAGGATGTTATCGATCATACTGCCAGTCTCAAACTGAATTTAATCAATAAAATACAACAAAAATGTTATCAGTTTTTTTGCATTGATCGGTTCAATTTGTAATGTTTAAACAATGTCAGGAACTGAAAATGTATGGCCCAAATTGAAAAGTAAAAAAAATATGGCAATTACACATTTTTAAAAATAATAAAAGTTATCCTTTTGATAAGTTGCAATGCCATGAAACACAAGCATATTTTTCCCGTTGTGATAATTCATTCTCTATATTTGATTATATTCATATTGAATGAGACCGCGATAAGGTTGAAGTTGTGTCTTAGAAAAAACAAACCAGATAAATACACAATATTTGATTATATTTCTACTGATTCAGATCGTAAAAATTGTAGGACTATCTTAGTTGAAACAAACCATTTGATTTTAATACATTTGTACTAATGAACATGATATTATAAGTGTGACGAAAACTTACAGTGAAATAAACGAAATATTATAATTTAGTAAGAATATCCGTATATTCGGTCAGAAGAGTGAAATATATATGGTATTCGACGGGAAATCATTAAATATCCTCTAATCATTCCTACTGATTCAGGGCTCGAATGTTGTAAGTAGTATATAAGAAGAAACTTACTAGTGACTCCTCGAAGTTAACATCTGCTTTTTGAATGTCTGATAATAGGACTTCACGGATATTTTGCAGGTTGGCAATCGTAGTATTCGCTTGTAAGGTGTCGTCGTAGAAACACGGAATCGAAATTTCCAATACATCCTCTATAATTAAGAGTGTAAAACAGTGAGAATACTGTAATATAATTCGAAAACAAGTTACAGCTGACTCAGGCTTAACTGTCAATAGCATTATTAATTAAAAAAAGGTTATAATTTCTTGCGAAAAAAACAACCAAAAATATCAAGATACATGTTAATTGATCTATGACATTATGCATTACACAGAGGAAAATATTGTAGCAGGACTTTTATTATTAATTGATTTTTAAAAAGTATTCGACTCTTTCTCATGGAGTTTTATCAGTAAAACACCTTTTTTCAATTTTGGTAGAAATATAATTAAACGGGTAAACTTATTCCAACATGATTTCAAATCAGCAGTAGTTCAAGGAAGCAATTTGTCAAACTTTTTTAATATTGAGCGTGGATGCTGGCAAGGGAATCCAATGTCACCATACATATTCGTTCTCTGTGCCAAAATTTTATCGATTATATTGAGAAATAATAAAAACGTCAAAGATATGAAAATAAGATTAGGTATTTCTACTATCACATAGTCATACTCGATGGCACGAGATTATCTTTAAATTCCACAATTGCAGACTGAAACAAATTGGCCAGCATTTCAGGACTGATTTTTTTTTAAAGGAATTTGGATTAGCAACCAAAAATATAGTGAAATGAGACAAATCTAAATATATTATGAGAAAATTCCAATTTTAACTTATTAGGGATAGAATTTGATGTAGATCTACGCATGATAAGAAAATTAAACTTTGATAAAAAAGATAGTGTAACAAAAATTATTAATTGCTTTTTGGAAAAGACGAATGCTAACTCCAATTGGAGGAATAACTATTGTAAAATCCCTTCTGATTTCCCAAATGAATCATCTTTTTATAGCATTACCAAACCCTGGTGAAGTCTTTATTGAAATATACAATATCATAAATATTAAGTATTATCACAGCACTGAAGTCAACATGGAAAAGAGGACTATACAGAGAAATCAACAGTTTGTTAAATATGTTTAATAATGCTTTTAATACTGACTATCTAGCGAATTGTGAATAACAAAACATCAAGGGTAACTCTGATAATACACCAAATTTATTTTGGAAGGATGTTGTAAAAACCTGATTTGCTTACTGTTTTGGTTAGCAAACAGTATGAAAATAAAATATTGAAAAATCTTGTATGGCATAATCGAAATAGGAGGGCAAGCTGTACTGTATACAATCTGGTACGCTAAAGGAATAGTACATGTACGTAATATGTTTAGAAAAGATGGATCAATTTATTCCCATGAAAAGATTAGTACTAGATATGATATCGGACATTTTTTGTAACTTATCAGGAAACTGTTTCACTCACTCCCAAATATGTTGATCGACAGGGACCAAACATATAAGAGAGAATAAATTTACCTTATGTACCAGTAAATTTAAAATTAATCTTAAACAGTACAAGACGAGCACAGGATGTATACCGAGTACTCGTACAAAACAATAGTCAATCAGCTGCACAGGTGAAATAACATCTATTAGGAATAGTTGTAGAAGATAAGTGTTTTGGTTTATAAATGTTTTTTTAGACCACTGAAAATTCAAAGTTTCTCTGGTTACAATATAGGATAACTCATAGAATTTCATCTACTAGTTCGTATACACAAAAAGTTGGTCTAACTGAAAATGGAGATAGCACTTTTTGTAAGAGAGATAGAGAAACTATAATATATCGTTTGTTGGAATGTGATAAAACCAAAGAATTACTTAAAAAATGTTCAAATATATTTAAATACACAAAATATTGATTTAGTTCTTGAAAGAAAAATCATTCTGTTTGACAAATCTAACCACTCGATGTATATGTATGCATATATGTAATGCCTTATATGTGGATAGGCATGGATGTGCATGTGTGTGCGGGTATATGTACACGTAAGATTGTATAATGCATATATGTATACAAATGCAGTGTGTTTGGAGCATGTATGTATGTATGTTGTGCGTTTATTTTTTGTGTATTTGTTGTATGTACATGTATATGAGCTTGTGCATACATTTGGGTATATGTATGATGGCCGATTACGTACTATCGCTAATATAAACCGAAGGTTTTGTTGTATGGAGACAAGAGCACAGGTGTGTATATGTATATGTATTTTTGATGTATGTTTGAAATTACTTGTATAATGTGTTGATATATGTTTAATATGTATACATTTTTTTGGTATGTCTATGGAATGTTATGGTATAATAGTGAAGTGATGTTTACTTAACCGTCAAAAAAATGCTTAAAAAATGCTCTAGCTAGTTTGAACTTACTGAAGTTGCATCGACTTAATGAGATGAAGCATAACAGGAAAAGCCACATACGGATCTGTAAGAAACAAACATTAACATATTTACTGTTAGATAAGGAAACGCCTGTAAGTATTTGCTATTAAAAGTCAGAAATACAGAAGGCATTTACTGTTACATAAGTAATCGCCAGTAAGTAATTTAATAATTACTACTCTACGTGAGGACATTACATAGCACTTGCTGATAAGGAGGCGCCTGTAAGTATTAGCAGTTATATGAGAGAATAGCAGTAGGCATTGTTACCTAAGGAAGCGCAATAAGTGTTTACTATTATTGAGTGAGAAGGATAGTAGTCATAAGTGTTTACTAGTATAGAGTGAGAAGAATAAGAATAGCAGGTGTTTACTGTTATATGAAGAAGCGCCAGCAAGTACCTATTGATAAAGAGTGAGCAAAATACATAAGGAAGTGTAAGTAAATGTTTACTATTATAGTGTGACAAAAACACTAACCGTTTAAAGTTGCATAAGGTAGCACCTAAACGTATTTACTATGATAGCGTGAAAAAAATACTTGTTATTAACAGCCGCATAAGGAATAGGCTAGAGGCGCCTGAAAAGATTTACTATAAAAAATACTTATTATTGAAAGCCGCATAAGGAGGGCTTTGAGTATTAACTTTTACAGAGTGAAACAAATTAAAATAATTAACAAGCGCATAATTAGTATTACAGAGTGAAAAGGATAGTAAGTATTTACTGTATAAAAGCGTGATAAAAACCTAACCGTTAAAGTCGCATATGAGAGAGCGCCTGAGTGTATTTACTATGAAAGCGTGGAACAATACGTTTTATTAACAGTGGCAAAAGGAAACGGCTGAAAGTATTCACTTTTATTGCGTGAAAAATCCCCACAAACCATTTAAAGTCGCATGAGGAAGTGCCTGAAAGTATTTACTACGATAAATTGAAAAATAACAATAATTATTAACAGTCGCCTTAGAAAGCGTCTTAAAGAGTAATCATTTACAGTTGCATAAAGAAGCGCCTGCATTTACTTTTATAGAGTGAAATAAATAAAATCATGGAAACAATAGTAAATATTTACTTTTATAGAAGGAAACACCAATATGTATTTACTATTTTCGAGTTAAGTATCAATAATTGAGTAATGTAATAAAGGACAACAGTAATAATTGCATATTTTGTAGAATTTACATAAAATTCCATATAATCAGTTTTTACTCCTTGAACTTGTATTGAGCAAAGAACAACAGTAATAATTTGTTTTAAAGTATTAAAATATTTAGATAATGAAGACAGCTATTTTTGTTTAAATGTATTGCGTTATTAATTATGTTTTGCATTCATGTAATTTAATTCGATTTCCCAAAGGTGAACATTAATACATAGTGGCCTCAATGTTCATTTTAATTGGCGTTTGTTTATTTAAATTATTTTCTAATAGAACATCTTTTAAAAGACTAACTGATTCCTTTTTACGCACACAACAACGCTTCATCCTATGTCATCGCTTATTCCTAGTAACTAACATTTTAGCATCCATGGAGATAAAGGTTTTTATGATGCATAACAACTCACTTGAAACGTCTTCATCCTGGATTCCGTAAGAAGTACCAATCCTCACAGAGTAGCTGTGTTGGACATAGGCAAAGATATACTTATGTCCTGTTTTTTCTTTTTACCTCAGTTCGGTTCGTAATTAAAATCAATTCAATGACATCCAAACATTCTCAACTTTGCTAACTATAATCAGACCAGTTCTTCTGTTCGAACGGAATATGGAACTATTATTATATCCGTTCGTTTTTAATATTTTAATGAGCAAATAGACATATTGATATTTCTACTACCAATTAATAATCTTTCTTCCAATGGCCAAAAAAATTCAATACATGATTTAAGTTCAAGTAGGCAAATAAGTTTCTTAGGGTTGTATGGTTTTCCTGTAAACAGAAAACATTCTTTTTTGAAGTGGTATGTTTTCCATTAGTCGGAACAATGACATTGTACCCAAGACAAGTTATTTCAATAATTTAAGTAGAAGGTCAAAATATAAGGCACATTTTTGTCTACGTTAGGTATGCGACGCTTCGCAATCCCAATATATATTAAAAATTACAAATGAAGCATTATAATGAAGACCGAAGAATACGTAAGATGAAATACGCACTTATGTATAAACTTTGCTGTATGCTGGGAATACAAGCGTCCAGCCGGCAACCTTCCTGTTTGATCAGACGTCTCTAGCAATGTTGTATGGATATATAACTAATTGATATGGAGAACGTCTTCTTAAAAATCAAGGCAGACCTTAAATTTCGATCACTGATTCTTTTGTCAGTACACATTGTTACAAATTTATGCTGATTAAAAAAATACAATTTCTCAAAATGTTTGAGTAACCGGTTGCCACATTGGGAGCAGCCTTCTCTTCTTTTTGGTTTAAGCTTGCATTTCCTGTTTTATTTTTCTATTTCGTCGGTTTTTGTCTATATCGTCTTGTCTTGGTTTTGTGTGTTTTTATATTGTCTAACCTATTGTTTGGTATCCACTCAGCACCTGTTGTGGTTTATAATCACTTACAATTCCTCGCGTATTGACGCTATGATATATCCCTTCCTAAACACAAAACCATATCAATATTTTCTTGTTTATCAAATATCATTTTCTTCGAAAAAAATCCAACATCATTGTTGTTGACTAATAAGTTTAACGCCCTCTCTCTTACTCTGCCTTTATGTCTCAATGTGTATTAGAGAAAGATAAATGATAAGAATGTTCATCGAACAAAAGATAAGATATGAAAGGAAACGAGACTTTTAATTGCAATGTCAATTTCAAGATACTTATGGATTATGCGGAGGACTACGCCAGACATTGGGCAAAACGAGAGCATGTTTAATTGGATTCACGTTCAGAGTGGATCAAGTCTATCAGATCGGTCATTCAAAAACGAATAAGTTGCTTAAAATCTAAATTGAAAGAAAGTGATGTTCAAACCGCACTGAATGATCCGCATTATAGGTAAGTAGTGTGTCTGCAGACATAGCATCTTATAACTCTGCAAACTCTAAAACATTTCCTGCTTGAAGAAATAACCACGCTTGTTACATAACCAAGGAAATCCTGCCTATACATTTCTCAATTTTGAAAGACGAAATCCATATGTACTAGCAAATTATGCGTCTGAATTGTAATCTTTCCGAATACGCACTAAACATAAGGATACGGACATGTGTTTATTTGAATTAGATAATGTTCCTTCACACGAATCTTTATAAACAACGCTTTATCGCTGTCTTGTCTAGTTACGGAACCATGTTTTTATCCAATTTTTCACTACCATTCTCAGTTCCACTAAACCAAGGTTGCAGTCGTTTAGTGAAATAGTGTATGAATTTGAGCAATCTTGAACCTTCTATTCTCCAAAAGGTTTCTACCATCAAAACCTTTGACGGTTTTACCCTTTACACTACCATTTCCCTTACCAAACTAAGGGAATAAACTCGTTCTATTATATGAGAACTTTCCTTTCAGAGGAAAGCGAATGACGATATAAATATATTGCTGTAAATTGTTTTGGAGCACATTTTGAGAAAAGCACAAAGACCATAATACAATAATTGAGTTCCCGGTTGACAATATCTTTGTTGAGATCGATGACAAGATTTAAAAGGGAACATTTGTTCTGGCCATTTTCTTTTGTTCTCATACGAAGCTGTTGAGCTTAAAAGGACTGGTAAAAAAACTAGCCAAGTCCTTCAATTTCACATTCAGATGTATCGACGATGTGCTATCTTGGAATAAATTATGTAACAAGAAACTCATTGACCACATCGATTGGACATGTATATACCTCCCAGAGCTTCACATCAATGACACCGCAGACTCCTTTGCGTTAGCCGCTTTCCTCGATCTTCGATCTTTTCTTACAAAATGACCAATTAGGAGGGCTTACTACTTAACTGTACGATAAGAGTGAAGATATTGATCTTTCATTTTCTTGACAGAGAAAACATGCTTCCCCTACCTACGATGTGTACATTTCTCTGTTGATTCGGTACTCAAGAGCTTAATTCAGATATCATAATTTCCTGCTGGTGGCCAACCTTAAAACACAGGGTTTCCAAGATGCAGGTTGATGAAAACTATGGACAAATTGAATGCTATCAGGATCTCGATCGCAGGGAAAAATGCCATTTCTTTGTGTGATATGATAGTCGATGTTTTTTTTTATTCTTATCAAAAATGCATTGGACTTTTGTTGTCACTACCCGAGCTCTCGATATGAACACTTTACATTACTTGAATTTGACCTAGGGTTAATGGTAGTTGTCATCGATGGAGCGGAAGACGCTTACCCTTCTGGAACACTTGGTCATGTTCTCCTGTTTTTAATTAATGGTATCCAAGTTAATATATTATTTGTTCATATTTCGACCAAGATTGATCAATTTTGAGTTCGAATTATGGTTTTGTTGATTTTATGTATTTTCTGTTCTCTCCAATTTCTAAATATCAAATGCTACTGAATTCCAAGTAAAAATCATTGATTTAAACCCTATTATTTGATATGTATGTTTTTTCTTATTATGCTGTCATCTGCTTGATAACGTTAAGGTTACATTTGTATGTTAATAATTCCACATTAGCATAACTAATTTTCTGACTGCGGTTGGCTTTTTTTTTATATATATATTTGGTAATTTTCCCCCAAAAAAATCTGTTTCAGAGGATAATTTGAGATGCGAATCTTTTTGTTTCATCTTTGAGCATCACTTTTTTGTTTTTATTTTAGAAAATTATTTTAGATAAAGCATTAGCGTTAACGATTGGGAACGGATCGCCATATCATTGCCAACACTTATAACTATGCATTGAAAGCTGTTTTTCTGTTATAGCTGAAAGGCTCATTAAAACAGATCCTGCAGAGCCTTTATGAAACCAAAATAAAAAAGAAAGAAACATTGAAAATCAATAACAGTGTTTCAGTGTAAAAACAAAGCAACGGGGCAAAAGCTGGATCTTCGCCTACATTTTCTATCATAACAATTTCGTTCTAACCAACAGAACCACCTGGTCAGGCTTTATACCACTTAAAAATAAACCAATATACAGTTTACATAGTATCGACACACATGAGCATTGAATTTCCAATAATAATTATAATATAATTATAATTCAAGAATACATCTGGACCCAGGATCGACGACAAAAACAATAGTGTACGTGGAAGTAACCAATGGCTTAACTTATATAACATGTGAGAAAAGAAATGTATGTATGCATAACAATCAGTCGATGTGCCTGTATAGCCTCCGGGATATTTACTTAATTAAGTATTGATTTCAAATGAACAAGTTTTAACTACACAGCTGCGAAGGAGTAAAAATTTTATAACCTTGGAGTACGAACGGAAGAGTTTCACAAACTCGCGGAATATCGAGAGGTCAATCTGTTATAATGATTTTAGGTTCTTATATACATCTTTATCACAACCTAGTTCGTAGGTCGTCTCAAAGCGATTTACGCTCACACAATTAGCGTTCAACTGTTCAACCACGTACTCATTTACAGCCGAGTAGACTTGAACAAGCGGAGTAATGTATCTTGGTTGCAAACGATACATGAACCCTATGCCAGCGCCAGGTCCTACATTGCAGAAGATAACTTGATTTTGGTCGGGTGAACTTAAAAACACTTCTTTCCTGACAGTTATTTTAAAAAACCAACACTAATTATGTTTTAAACAATGGTTTAATTATTTTAAAGCGTAGTATGGCAAATTCAATCATTATGACAATACAAATTATTCTAACAACAGAGAATATTTCAAAAACGTTTATCGTTACAGATGTTGAGGTGTAATAGGAATGATCTGCTAAATTACAAGTATAAGCCACCACAACAAGGAATGCTTGACCAAATTACCAGTAACAATAGCAAAGGAATGTTCAACTTAATTACTACCAAAAGCAACGACAATAAACATTAACATTAATAAGAATGCATTTAAACAGACATCTTGAGGAGAAGAGATGCAAATGAAAACAAATTTGACACGTTGATATGTACAGTCAGTAAGTAAGGACAACAAACTGTTATCCAAGAAATACATGAATAATTATTTTTAAAAAAACAATGCACAATTGCACATTACAGTTCAAATGTAAAGATTGGAATGTTAATTGAATGGGTACCGATGTTAAAAAAAAGAGGATCTAGAACAAAATAGTTAAACAACATTAACGCTATTAGACAATAAGCACTAACTCATGTAAAATGTTTAACAAACTTAAGTTTCTCTAATATGTCTTTAGTCACAACAATGTAATAGTAAACAAAAGATCCCAGAGGGATATTGGCGCCAACCATTATACCATCTTCATTAGTTCTATGACAGTTAGATATTTTCTCTTCTTTTCTCTTATGTTTTTGACCAGTTTGCATGTCAGTCACCTTCATCAGAATTTTTATCAATCCCAAAAGCTAACATGCACAACTAAGGACCAAGAGGAACCTACATATCAAATTTGAGAAAGATTCCTCAAGTACATTCTGAGAAATAGCGATAACAAACATAAACTGTAACAAGATGGCCGCCTGTCCGCATCTTGGTTTTCAGATCGGTCCAACAACTTGATATACATAACTTAGAACCAAGAGGCACTTTTTGTGAAATTTTAGAAAGATTCCTTAAATACTTTTTGAACAATATTCAATAAGACCACCTGTCGGCCATCTTGGTTTTTCAATCATCCTCAGAATTCGGGTGTGCAACTAGGAACCATGGGGAACCTTCATGTGAAATTTGAGAAAGACCCCTGCTGTACATTCCGATAAATAACGCTAACAAACTTTCATTCTCAAATTCAAAATGGCTTACTTTCGCTCATCTTGTTTTCTCTTTAGTCCCAAAATTTGATATGCGTAACTAGGGACTTTCGTGAACGTTCATATTAAATCTGAGGAAGACATCTCCAGGACTTTACTGAAAAAAAGCACTTACATACTTCAATAACTTTTATATTCGAATTTAAATTAGAACCATGGGAAACCTTCATATGAAAATTGAGAAGGATCCTTCCTGTTCTTTCTGAGAAATAGCGCTAACAAACTTGAACTCTCAAATTCAAGATGGCTGACTGTCGGCCATATTGGTTTGGTGATTAGTCACCAAAAACGATATACAGCTTCTGTACATAACTAGGGACCATGGGGAACCTTCATGTGAAATTTGAAATGCTAACTAGCAATGTAATGTCAACAAAAGATCACATTTAAAGGGTTTTACTCATTATAATTACTGTATTATATGAGAAAATGGTGGTAAGAAAATAAACAAAGTCTATGGAGCCCTAATCGCTCACCTTTTTCTATCTGAATAGTATTGTATTTACTATTTTGAGACAATGGTCGCCAACTTAGGTCCTTCATTAAGCCAAACAATAACAAAAACATTTGTCAGGGAAATGACATTAAAAAGCTGTACCAAATATCAATACATTTGAACCCTATGACCTTAATTGTGAGCAATGCTTATATATTTTGAATGTGTTAATTTCTGCAAGCTATTGGCCAAATACTAGAACTCCAGTCCCTGTGACTAATATTACGGCCCCAGTGATTTTGGATATGGGTCAATGTCATTTACTAAAAAAAACCAAATAGTGCTGTTTCTCATCGTTGTGCAAGCTAAATGATTTTGTTTAACGGATCTGACCCCTGTAACCTTAAATAGTAGTAACTGCAAGGTCGTATAGAATGCATTTGATCAAACGTGATAGCCTATTGACCTAGTAAGCTAGTTGGCTAATCAACTATAAAACCTTGTGGGTCTTGAAGAGTCGTATTCAGTTTAGACAAACACTTTTGATATCCATTATCACCAGTCAGGCGTCCAGTCAAATAGCATAACTCTTGCTTCGTATAATATGCCAGTACCTTAAATATGGTGCTCCATCACTGCTTGTTAAGGGTAAAATAACATTACTCTATATGCATTTTCCTTCTTTACATGTGGTTTGAAGATTTTTCCACACATTCGGTACGTGACTTTTGAAGTTCTCGACACATTTGACAGCTGTGACCTTGACTGTCGGTCAATGTAACTTATTTGAATAAACTTGATAGCAAGTCGTTGAAATTAGACATTTGACTACGAACGATAAACAAACAAACGGTGGATGCTGTGCCATGACATACGCTCAACTTTATAGGCAATACTATAGATTTTGTGTACGTAACATATTTTAGGGGGAAAAGCACATGGTAACTTTACTACTATCGAAGGTGAAACTAAACTAAAAGTAATTAATACTATGACTAAAAACTCACAAGTTGTATATATAAACGTCTCACTTATTGAATGAAATGTTTTGGAGTTATCGGGTAGTCATAATGCATTACACATGCAAATGTATCATAGTACCAAGATTATTGCATTTATGCATAACAACGTCTTTTTACAACAACAGAATTTTCGAAATTCAAAAAATAAAAAGTTTTCACGTGTTGGTCCGTAAAAAAATAGAAAGGTTGTTAAAGTAATGAGTTCTATCAAAAACATTGTACTGGTTGCAATATATGAATAATATATTATCCAACTATCATTCCCAAGTTTAGCTTTAGTAGTACCTACTTGATTGCTTTAACGAATAACCAGTCATATCTTTCTTATATTAGACTGCTGTGAAACCTGTTCATGTGTCTAACAAGCTGTCCTCCGTTTTTGAACTTAGCCTTGCATATGGAACACACTTCCAAGGTCTCCAGATTGTGCGTCTTATGGTGCCTATGTAAAGCACTCTTCCAAGTAAATGCTGAATCACAACGATCACATTTATATGGTTTGTCACCTGTGTGAGTCCTGTAGTGATCGTCGTGGTTGTGACGATATGCAAATGACTTCCCACACACAGTGCAGGTAAAAGGTCGCTCACCCGTATGCACCCGCATGTGGGATTTCAAAGATTCCAAATATGGGAATCTCTTCCCACAAGTTTTACAGCTGTATGGAAGTTTGCCGGAATGCGCCATCATATGAATCCTCAACCCACTGGCGAATGGGAAGGTCTTATCACAAAGTTCACATTTGTATTTCAAGTTCCTCGCTTCCTTTTCCTTCTTGGATTTTGTCATTAACTCATCCGGACGAAAGTGAAGAGCGTATATGTCCATAGCATCCTTCGAATGAATGCGTAAGTGAACCTTCAGACCTAAAGAAGACACAAAGCATCTCCCACATATTTTACACTTCAGTCTGTCTTCAGTTACACCAGATAAAAGAGAAGATTCATTCACACTGGATGGTTCTATTTGTAAATTCCCTCCAGTCCAGTTGATAAACGCATAGGCATTAGTGTTTAATGGTAGCATGTTATTACCGATGTGATCAGGATCTTGTTTACTGTTGGATTGATTATTTAGGTCTGTGTTTGAAAAGGTGGAAGAATCCTTCATTGATTCGGTAGAGTTGATATTCGTGATCAATATTGAATCGCTATCTACACATTCCTTCTTTATGTTACACAATAAGCTTTCAGCAAGTGGTATATCCGTTTTATCTTCATCATCAACTTCAGTTAGGAACGGATCGCATGGAATTACAGGTTTTCTTGAATCCGTGTCTGAATCTATGGATTCATCTGGACATTTTTGGTAGGATTTGTTTTGTTCGTCAACCACGTCACTTTCTGGTAATGATTCCTCATCAAACACATCTGGATTACCTGTCATCTCGTTAGAAGGTGATAACATTGAATCTGGTGGCAGTGCTTCTGAAGCGTCAGATGAAGTGTCAAAGAATGGCGGTGATTTAGTTTGTATATCTAATACATTTAAGGAAGGTGTTTCCTTGTGATGTTTTTCGTTGTGATACACTAGTGTTTCCAGATTTGCAAATACAGCTTGACAGTCGTTGCATTTGTAAATGATAGTCTTAGCAAATTTACAAGTTTTCCTTTCAATATGAAAAGTCCAGTCCCTCCGTCGACGGAAATCTTTCCCACAAACATCACACTGAAACGGCTTTTTAATAGAGTGCGTCTTTACATGACGGTGGAATGCACATCTCCATGCAAACGAGGCATCACAAAGACTACATACATACGGTTTAATTCCATCGTGCGATCTGACGTGATCCTCCAGTAAGCTTTTAACTTTGAATGCCTTTGGACAAGTCCTGCATTGGAAAGGCCTGATATTAGTATGGACCCTTGAGTGTATGATAAAATCTGTTTTCCGCGAAAATGACTTGTTACATATCTCACATGTGTGAGCAACATTCGAGATAAAAATTGAATCGCTGTCTACACATTCCTTCTTTATTTTACCCAACAAACTTTTAGCAAGTGATATATCCGTTTTATCTTCATCATTAACTTCAGTTGCCCTTTCAGAATCATCCCCCTCACGAACTATACAGTTGTTCAACGCAACGAACGGGTGGTATGGAATTACAGGTTTTCTTTTGTCCGTGTCTGAATCTATGGATTCATCTGGACATGTTTGGTAGGCTTTGTTTTGTTCGTCAACCACGTCACTTTCGGGTAATGATTCCTCATCAAACACATCTGGATTACCTGTCATCTCGTTAGAAGGTGATAACATTGAATCTGGTGGCAGTGCTTCTGAAGCGTCAGATGAGGTGTCAAAGAATGGCGGTGATTTAGTTTGTATATCTAATACATTCAAGGAAGGTGTTTCCTTGTGATGTTTTTCGTTGTGATACACTAGTGTTTCCAGATTTGCAAATACAGCTTGACAGTCGTTGCATTTGTAAATGATAGTCTTGGCAAATTTACAAGTTTTCCTTTCAATATGAAAAGTCCAGTCCCTCCGTCGACGGAAATCTTTCCCACAAACATCACACTGAAACGGCTTTTTAATAGAGTGCGTCTTTACATGACGGTGGAACGCACATCTCCATGCAAACGAGGCATCACAAAGACTACATACATACGGTTTAATTCCATCGTGCGACCTGACATGATCCTCCAACAAGCTTTTTACTTTGAATGCCTTTGGACAAGTCCTGCATTGGAAAGGCCTGATATTAGTATGGACCCTAGAGTGTACGATTAAATCTGGTTTCCGCGAAAATGACTTGTTACATATCTCACATGTGTGAGCCATTTCTTCCATGTGTTTCCGCACGTGAATATGATAGTAGGATATGTTCAAAGTTTTACCACAAACTTCACAACATACTTGATTGCTGTTGGACTTAGATTTGTCACAGGTTTTGGTGGACTGGCAATCCTTTTCGATCACATCGTCCATTGAAATTGTTACTTGGTTTTTCCTATGTTTTAATGCTTCAACCTCACTGTCACACGATGCTTGCCTCCCAAGTCCATGTGTTCGTTCTTCAATCTTTGATGCTAAACAGACACTTGAAGACCCAACACCGGATATACACGGTTTGGCCATTTTCCTCTCATTGAGCTTCTTACTTAGCAAACGTTGCAAGTCTTGATTCAAATGCAACCGTTTTCCTTTAACATACCGAAGCTTGCCGGAATCTGGATCCGTTTCTTCTTCTCCTGTTGTATTGGTTATTACAGTCGGCATCTGACCTTCATTTGATGTTATATACATAGTAGGTGTATCTGACGTCTTCTTGTCAAGAATATGATGCTCATCATCCACAAACTCGTCGACTGGCTCTTGTTTTATTTCGACTTCATGAAAGTCTGTAGGGTGATTTACGTTGGATTCAGTTTGATCGGTGTTGTCATCTTTTTTAGCTCGTTGTATTCTGATAATTCGACCGCTTCGAGGCGACACCTTTGACACAGAATTTTCGGGACCTTTATGCTCGTTTTTGTGTTTTACAAAGTGTTTTTTGTTGGTGAAAATAGCTGTACAATTTTCAAAATCACACTGATAATGATTATCATACAAATGTGTCTTCTCGTGTTTTACGAGATCGTGTTTTCTCCAACATTCAAATGTACATACAGAACATGAGTGCGGTTTTGGTCCGGTGGAGTGTAGCTGTTTATGTCTACTGAGAGCACATCTCCAAGAGAACCTGGCGTCACAAACATCGCACTGATAGGGCTTGTCTCCTTTATGTGCTCTAGCGTGATCCTGCTGAAGGCCTCTTGTTGCAAATCCTTTACCACATGTACTGCAGAGGAATGGTTTCTCCCCTGTGTGAGATCTGTAATGAATTTTGAGTGCTTCTCGCTGAGCAAAGTCTTTATCACACAAGCAGCATCTGAATGGCTTGTCCCCACTGTGGATTCGTAAGTGAGCATCCAAATTGTATACACTCTTTCCACAGATATCACATATGGGTTGAGGCTTTTGTTTTTGACTACTTACTAATGAAGATTTCGTGACAGTTTTTATAGTTTTGGCAAGAGCAGAATTGATCTCCTGACTTTCAATCTCTTCTATAATCGCCTCAGATGTATTATCAAGACAATTATCGTCCGTTTCCTGTGAATTAGATACTTTTTGAAAAAACTCTGCATCATTGCAATCACCATAAGAAGAATTTATGTCTTTCATTTCCGAGTCCTCCGTGAAATTTCCTATCAATTCGGACGCTGTAATCTCATCATCAGACGACATGTCACTCTCTTGAATATTTACATCTTTGTTTTTGTTTCTAGACTGGGATTGCACCATAGCACAAACAAGTTTAGAAACTTTTAGATGTTTCTGTTTGACTCTTTCGCTCACAATACCATTTTTTTTCTTGCTGTCTCTTTCATCTCGATCATGAGCTTTCATATGAATCTGGTATAGATTTTTCTTTTCAAATAGTTCTTCACAAATATAACACTGGAATGTTTGCTGTGATAAATGTATTTCTTTCAGATGCCTCGCCAGGTTCCAGTTACTGTTGAATCTTCTGTGACATAGATGACATGAGAATTCCTGTCCACCTGTCTTGTGGCTTTGCTGATGTCTGTAGAATGCCCTGTACCATGTGAAGTCCATGCCACATCTGTCACATACATAGGGTCTTCGTCCTTCATGTGCTGCCATATGGTCATGATAGATTATCTTTTGTGTGAATTCCTTCCTGCAAATCTCACATTTATACAACTTTGCTTTGTTCTCCATATCTTCATGCATCCTCTCATGTTTGCTAAGCCATGTCTTGCTGGTAAACTTAAACTTACATGTTTTGCAATTGTATTGCTTCTTTTCTTTGGCCACTTTCCATTTCCCTCCTACATTGTGGTTCTGTGTGTAATAAGGGGGTGTAGAAGGTCGAGCTGGAGACACACCCTTGCTTTGTTTTGGTTGTTTTGCTATATTTTCTGTAGACATTTGATCGTCTTCATCTTGATAAGAAATAGGATCTGTTTCCCCTTCATCTGAATCAATTGGTTCTTTTTTGACCTCAATAACATTTTCTGTTTCCATCATGTTAAAAGTTTATTTTTTTCAATTTGATATTCGCTTTTGCCATGGTACATAACATTGTTTCCGCAATCTTTTAGGTACCTCGTTTCTTTTTTCTCTGACTGCCATACCTGGAAAACACAAGGTGAAAACTGTCAACATAATACATGTTCCTAGGTTCATAGACAGCAGTGTAGATATGTCTTAATAGAAAACATTTAAGTTTAGAAGGTGCTAGCTAGTTAGAAAGAGTGTGTGTTAGAAAAAATTTTATTGTGCATAAAAATGACCTTTTTACAAAAATTGAATCATTCAAATAGAATACTCTTATTGATATGATAACATATCATTATTTATCATATGAATACCATGTTATGTAGTGTCATAAAGCCATCAAATTAGTTATGTTTATGTAACGTGTGTATTATCACTCCACAAATGATGTTACAATCGAATAGGAACAATCAATGTGACATCACATCATTGTGAAGCGGCTGCAATTTTCATTGCTTCAGAGGTGGCCAAGTGCAAAATATTCGTTTCAGGTCACAACTATACAGTTTACTTTGTATCATATGATAAAAAGAATCTGTCATTCGTTTCCCTTCATATTAGATTGATGATATAGATTTATGATAACTTGTATCATAAATCTGATATGAAGGGAAACTTATGACAGATCCTCTATGTATATTACACATAATGACTTTTATAAGGACCTTATTTACACTTTGTGAGTGAGGTTGGATAACACTTTGAATGCTCACTTTCATTAATGACATGACCATTTCTTATATATATAACAAAACGAAGAGCTCGTTGGATTTCTAGATGTGCGTATATGAAGTTGAACTTCTTGATTATACTTTAGTCTTGATCATCTGAATGGATATAAATGAGACTTTCTCAATGTTTGGATATAATCATCTATATCCTTCATGCAGTGCCAGTAATCAAATAAAGGTATTTTATACTCAACAGAAACCAGAGTGGTTTTAATAACGAGACTTTTGATTAAGAAGAATACATTTTAAGAGGATAAAGGGGGTTTGTAAAAATACATCTTTCCAATGGTACATTGTACTGTATTAAGCATGCTTTTGTAAATCCACTATAAATGTGATTTTTCATGAGAGGAACTTCAAGATGGGGTAAAAAAAAATAAGTGAGCTTTCCAACATCCATGTACAGTTCATACAATCACTTGGGGTGGCATTTTTTCTGAGAGTTGACCTAAACCCCTAAAATGTTTAATGTTACTTGATATATATATATGTTCACATCAGTTTTGGTCCAAACATTGCTGCTGTTAATCCAAATGCATGTGTCCAGTATGTAAACATGTAAAACAATAAGTATTCCCTATCCTACTTTATTGAATGTAGTAGTATAAGAAAGACTGGTGTATTTCATATTCTACTTATTTATGTCACAGGGGGGAAAAATGCAGAGTGCATACGTCAGATTTCAACCTGGGAGCTCACTTTGAACTCAAAACAAATGCTCAAACCAATTGAGCTACTTGGTCGTCTGCAATCTACCCAGTCCTGTTCCACAATATTCCTCCCTCCTTTTTCTATTAAGTCTTCATCTCCAAGACAGCACATGTACGATTTACAACTGAGGTTCTGGTATCCCCTTGTCAAGCGTAAACATTCAGTACTTTGTACAATGGTTGGTCACAGGCAAAAATGTTAGAGGAGAAGAGAAATGCACGGCCAGACCGAGATCCAAACTTTAAGAAACTCTCGACGGGCGCATACCCTGGTCGCCAGTGATTGACCCAGTCCAGTTCACAGGGACGTTAGAACTTGTTACAGCTATATATTTGGACCTAAGCTAAGGTGTTCGGAGTAATTTAACATGTTTTAGGGGTTTAGATCATCTTTCGGTAAAAATGACACCCCCAATGATCAGATTTTCAAAGATTTTCGCAGTCATAGTGCAACTTTTTTTAATATGAATGAGATCAGCGCGTGCCGAAACATGCAGTGTTGGTTGGTTTAGCGAAAAAATGGCTGTGCTTTCAGTCAATCGCACCACAGGTATCAGCACGCGTTTGACCTCAACCTCATTCATATTAAAAAAGTGGCACGATGACTGCGAAAAACTTTGAAACTCTGAAATGGTGTGTTTTTATAGGAAACAGAGATCATGTCCATGGAAGGAGAATACATTTTAAGTGCATAAAGCTAGGAGGTTTTTAAAAGAAAAATTATAAATCTTTCCAAAGGTACTACGCATTTTTCCGTATATCAACTAGAAATGTTGTTTTTGAAGCAAGAAAGTTGGGTGGGGTAGACTTTTCGACATCAAAAGCTTTCTGCCCTTCACCTAGAGTACATTCGGGTATATCCGGTTGAAACCGTTGAAACTGTAAAGAAAACGACAGGTACAGACTGACCAAAGGAAAATTTGGCCTGGGTAGATTGGGGGGTCCAGACGTACCTGGCCACAACTAAAATGCTGACTATTGCCAGTTTGCGGCAATTCTTTCTAAAACAATGTCAAGCCACATGTAGTTTTTAAGATACAATATGTAATTCAGTGGACGTGTGAGAGAAGGGTATAATAATCTTGATACATTGTTTTTTATTCTCCGAAACATTTTTAGCTCTACTTATAGAACGGTACAAGAGCGTTCGTTTATCCTGGAATATTTCTGCGCCACTTACCGTTTCAACCGGATACGCGAATGTACCCCTTTATAATCATTGGGGTGTCATTTTTACCGAAAGTCGATCTAAACCCCTGAAACATGTAAAATTACTCTGAACCCCTTAGTTTAGGTCCAAATATAGCTGTAACAAATTATCAGGTCCCTGCAGTGTTCCAGTTGACTATTCACAACATTTACATACAAGGCGCAGATGCATGTGCTTTATGTTATTATCCATGATATTTAGGGGAAATTGATGGATCTATAACATATGTAAAATTCGTATATATCATAAGGATACAGACTACAGTACATTACTGTGACATTTCACTGCTTCATTAGCATAACTTTAATGTATTCAGGTTTTTGTCCCGACCAACAGAATATAAACCAAGAAAACATCCATAACATTCTGACACATTGAATGGACACTTATCTTAATTAATATCTAAGTTTCTTTTACAACGTCTGATGCTACAAAACTTACTATTTTCTGCTATGCATATCGTGTACGAAGTCTTTGTCACAATTTGATGGTCGATTTGTCGGAAAAATACAATGTAATCGATAAACGGAAGTTTATTACGGTTTTCTAATAAATTATACGGAAATCTTGATATTTTTTCCGCCTCTTATAAATTTGAATTGCCTTACCTCAATACCTGTCGTCGAGGCTTCTTTATATATGCCTAGGGCCTATTGAATACGATGAGAGGCTGCACTTTTTTGGGAGATTAAAATTATGCACAAGGCCTTTATGAAAGATGAAAAAGTGTTATGATTTTTTTTTCTATCCAAAAAGTCATGAAGTTTCCAGATATACACTGTACAGCCAGTTTCCAGAATACACTGTACAGCCAGTAAAAACTGAAAAAGTGGTTATAAGAAACTGGAGTGTGCTTCACTTATACTCTAAAATGGTAATACAGTGGCGGATCCAGNGCGGGCCCCCCTTTTGGCGGCGGACTGACCTTTTCCGGGCCGGCCCGAAATGGTCTGATCTGCCGGGAATGGGCACATATTAACATTTTAAAATGCATCAAATAATGCACGGAGCTTGTATAAAAAAAATCTGGGGCTACGCCCCACACATCCCACACGGCATCCTAGGGTCACCCCACATTCAACCAGAAAAATCATAGGTCAAAGAAAATCGCGAAATTGAGACAGTAACTAACTATACATTAGACAACAAACGTAAAAAAAATCACGTGAACAAGCGCGGTTGAATTGGCGAGGGTAGCGCCACAAATTCAACCAAAAAGTCGCTCCAAAAAAGAATGTTCATGGGGGAAAAACACATGACAAAATTAACATAATGTATACATACATATAAGCAAAGAAGTTTTCGAGGAAATCCGACATATTTTATCCAAACACAGAAAGAATTAAACAATTGCATACATTTGATTTAATTTCATAGCAATGGACAAACACTTCTAGGTCCATATTAAATCATTTGTATGCGTGTCAATAACAGTAATATACATATGTAAAACATATAGTGTTATTGTGTTTTGCGTATCATATAGTGTTATTGTGTTTCGCGTATCATATAGTGTTATTGTGTTTCGCGTATCATATAGTGTTATTGTGTTTCGCGTATCATATATTGTTTCTTTAAAATGTTCATCTATGGAAATTTCAAACTCCTTATAATTGTTTGAACTACCGGAACTGGACGTACTGGGTCGATCGCCGGCGACCAGATAGCTCAATATTGGTAGAGCGTCCGTCTAGAGTTCGGAGGGTCCGAGCTTGAATCCTGGTCTGGTCGCGCATTTTCCTTCTCCTTTTACACACGTATCACGAATTTCAAATCAAAGAAAACAGTTAATATGAAACAATTACATATGTATACCAAAAAATCCCAGGCAGCTTCAGTATTCCGAATGAAAACAGTCATCATTGGATACAAAGATACAACATAAAAGATACAAGAAACTTTATTTAACGTCGAATATGGTGAACAATAAACATAAGCTTTCAGGAGCTTGTATTTCGACAAACATGGTAAATATAAAACAAATGGTAAATATGATACAAGTTAGGACAAATACAACTAACGAATATCACATAAGCATACATAATTATACCAGCGATGCTTAATGCGCACATCACAGTAGTATAAGATAGTTATAAATAGCAATGTCATCATATACAGTACTCAAAGTTAAAAGACTGGACTAGTATGCTTAAAGTTAAACAGATTAAAAATTAAAAATAAATTATGTATCACTTAGTTTGTTAAATATACATAGATCTCGTACGGATACAGATTGTGATAACATTTGAAGGCACGAAAATTCAAGAAAATACACACAAAAAAAACTTAAGTATCAAAGATTTCAGGTTTACATTTTCAATAAAATAGTATATGCATGACAGGAGAGGACCACCAGACAGGGAAGCAAAGTTTCCAAGGTGTGTTACATTACACCACATGGAACTCTTACAGTTGAGATCGTCCCACACAAAGACCTGCCTGCGGATATCCTTACAGTCATCAGCCTTTCGTAGGTCGTTAGACAGACAGTTCCATAAGCGGGCAGCCTCGTACCGAAATGATTTTTCCCATACTTCGTAGTTCTTACCTTAGGTACATTATACAGTCTCCTCTTGCCTTAGATTACGGGTTTTAATGATCAGTTCTTGTATATACCCTGGAGATATATTGTTTACATTTAAAAAAAACTCACATGTCATCATTTTCATGCCTTTTATGTGCAAGAAAGAAGACTTAGTTTGTAACAGTAGTGTTTTAAAATCGGACTCATAGTCATCTAAAACAAAACGCGAGGCTCTTTCCTGTTATACCTCCATTTTGTTGGTTGCAGACTGGCTACAAAAAATGCCAAATAAGAGGAAAGTACTCGAAATTTGATAGAATAAAAGATTTGCAAATGAGCCTCTTGAATGTTCTCCTAGTCTGTTCAATACAGCCAGCTGCCTTGATGCCTTTCTGCATATGTTTGAAATTTGAACATCAAATTTTAAAAGATTGTCTATGTCAACACCAAGTGATTTAACAGTTAAAATTCACATTTGATGTTGATGTTCGGAATATTAAAATGAGAAAAACATTTTTTTAAATTAGGCCCAATACATATGGACTGAAATTTGTCAGGGTAAGCCTTCATACCATTATTGTATAACCATTCGACCTTTCTAAAACACTTTTCATAGTTTGGTCACTTTCGTTTATGTTACTTAATTAGTGTATTACCATCAGCGTAATTGTACAAAGTGGACTCCTTATTGTTGTAAAAAAACATAATTGATAAAATAAACATTAAAAATCATCAGTCCAAGTATTGAGCCCTGAGACACCCTTTTAAGCAGTGGTTTCAAGTCATTAAAGCTGGGCCCCAGCCTGACCCTCTGGCTCCTGTTCCTGAAGTAGCTTCGCAAGAAGTCAATATAGTCTCTCACGAATCACCATAGGCTGTTACATGTAGCTCTCTCGGGAACAGGCCATGCGGGAGGCAGTCGAAAGCTTTGGACAAGTCCATTAAATGGACCCAACAAATTAAAGTTGCCACCGTCCAAGGCCCTTCGCAAGTTCTCTAGCATGCGCAGAAGGACAGTCTGACACCCAAAATCAGTCCAGTAGGCACTGAGAAAAAAAGGTTAAAAATTTCTTCGTAGAATAATGAAAGTTGATTTATCATTATGGAGCAGTCCCTTATAAATGTTAGAAATACTAGGTAGTATATATGTTCACTGGTCTAACATGTTATAGCTACTTTGAAGATAGGAATAACCTGAGCATACTTGAGACTGTACGGGGGAAAAAATAATAGAAAAAAATAATATCTCACAGGGCGCTACTGAATAAATTATATGATGGATCATGTACCAATAAGTAAAATATATGCAAAATAAGTAAAAAAAATACATGTAAAATCTGATGAAATTATCCACGACACAATTTATAAATATATTTATGCATGGAAAAAAAGTATGAAAAACTGAAACGTTCGTTGTAATTGTGAATATGTGAAACAATGCCTCAATGCCCCAGGTTGCGAAATTATCCAGTCTCCGGGATCCGTTCCGGTTCCAATGTTAGTTTTTTAAGCGCCTCTGATACATTGATTGTTGACTGGGTTGCATGTTGCATACGACATAACGATTGCATGCAGTCCGCGACACATTATATCGACTGGAGGAAACAACAATAACTATTACCAGCTGTTAACATCGATTGGTGCATCAGTAGCCTCTATATGTGACGAATAGAAGACTGTCACCGACTGATAATGTAAGTGAACTTTTCTTATCAGCAGGTGCTTGCTTCATGTTTCCAGTTTTGACGGATACAACACACTGCAGGTCGGACACAACCACTCATTTGGGTAATTATCCTCCATTTTGGGTAACAGTTACTATGTACAGTGGCGATTAATGTGGAATAAAACACGTTTAAACATTAGGAACAAAAAAAGGCACTATTCACTTTGACAGGTTGGGCACAACGGCGTTATATAAAGATTATTATTTATTATATTATATCCGTAATAATCCTGCATTTGGGTAAAATCTTTGTATGTTATGGTTGAATGCACTTCGAATCTTCTTTCACTAACCTACTTTTAGTAAATAGGATCGCATAACAAAAACACTTTTTAAATCGTAATGTTTCAACAGTTCATGTTTTTACATGATGTTGACTTAGAATGTATGATCATGCAACAACCTTTTTTTTTATATGAAATAATAAATTTTCGACTTCAAATAGAATCTAAATACGCATTGAAAAGGGGAAAGAGTCATTTGTTTACGTTGTTAAAATGGCATGTGTTACTGATAACTATGTCTTCTGTGTCGGACAAAAGGAACTGGTTAAAGAAAAGTTGTCTCAGCATAAAAAAAAAGAGTCCATTTACAAGTACATGCTATAATCTCTGTAAAGTATTGAAAACATAATTATCAAGTATCGCAACACGTGTCCCAGAGTGGTTTTGCCAGAAATGTTTATTGTGTGTGATATGGCTAATATGACTTACTAAGTGTTAAACGTATGAAGACAGTGTAAGTGGGAAAGAGATCTAGAGTATACATGTATATATATATATAATGCATGGTCTAGAAAAAAGTGGCCAAAGACATTGAGTTGTAATAATAAAAAATCACAAACATTTCTCTTTTTTTAAACTTGTCAATGCACATATACATGTATACACTTAATGAAAAAAATGAAAAAGGATATTCGTTTTGTGAATATTCTTTTTTACAGAAAGGTTTGTCCACTTGTTGGGGGAAGGTGTTTAGTCCCGTACCCATTTGTACCGGTCACATTCCAGTAATAGATATTTCTTGGTGTCTGTAAAAAATGCAGAGATGCCAACAAATATTTCTTTATTTAAATTTTAAATATTGGCATGTGTGCAATTAACTTTTGATGATGAATAATTACTGCTAAGGGGATTCAATAAGTTTCAACACAGACTTAAAAAAATCAAAGTGCGGTAAGAAGTTGCAGTTGCCTGACGACCCCTCACTGGGGCCCCCTTTGGAAACTTTGCATCTCGGTCAGACCACCTGTGTTTACTGCCTCATTTCAAAACCGTCATGTGACATTATTGTTGCTATTTTTAACAGGCTTTTGAAGAATTTGTCACATGTATATCTCCGATGGTCTTGCACTAAAACCTGAAAACATCTGAAAATTTAAAGCAAATTTTTGGAGCTTGAAATCTTATTTAACAGAGACTGCCCAATGTGTTGTGAATGTACTTACTTTTTCATGTAAAAATCAGTCTTTGGTAGCAACGCTAACGCTAGTTAGTTGTCGGTCTCTACGTACAATCATCATGCGATTGTACAGCAGTACTTTCAGGCCGACAACAAATTCTTTTCAGATATAAATCTAGAAAATTTCTAGACAGTATTTTAATTAAAGTGGTGTAAGATGGCTGAATGTTAGACTCAAACAATACTTTTAAAAAGATACTGGTTGATCGTTTTCTAAATACACATTGCATTTCTATAAACAAGATATTTCCTAACTGTTTAAATTTATAATATAACTTATCCCTTCTTATACCTGTTATTGTCAAAATGTTTGAGGGCTTTAACTGTGTTGAAGACTATAAATCAATTTAGACAACAGTTCCAATTTCTATAGAATTTCGGACTTATAATTATATAAAAGTTCTTGATCTCCCCAATGCTTCTCTAATTTCTTTTTGAAAGATTTTACTGTTGGTGCAATATATACCAGATATTGGGGAAGACTTCAGCCTGTTAAGTGCATGGTCTCCTGAAAACAAAATGATTGGGACCAATATAGTAATTTTTCCTAAATTCTACAATATGATTACTTTTACATAAATTTACATAGAGATTATCGATCACGTTTGATCCTAGTTCAAAAATATTGATGAGATTTTATTTATACATTGAAAATTCTTATCTGATTGGTTATTAAAATTTCTGTTACTTAAAACCTTGTCACATTTGAAAGATATACACCTGATAATAAATTGTAGAGCAGCTGTTGCTTAGAGTTGTGTTGCCAGGTGGTCTTTTATTTACACTGCTGCTGAAAAGAACTTCAGGTATTGAGGGAACGTGTACTGTATAGTCACATCCTAGTGATAGTGTGTTACGTTGTTTTATTCCACAGTATGAGGCCCTAGTAGCTAAAGACTTGCTATACCACCCTGAGGCCAGCAAAGATAATTAAGTCAACTCAGCTTCATAAGAGACTCAACTCGGGACACGACTTACAGTTAAAGTAGAGTCACCTCAGAACTAACAGAGATTGAGGAATTACCTTATAGAAGTCCAACAGACAGATAACTGCAAGTCACAGCCAACTAAAACAGGGAGCTTGAAGACACCATACAGAACTGTTACATACAGAGATAAATCACCTCGGTCAAATCAAATCAGTTCACTTCTGCAGAGACCCCAGAGCAGTCAACACAGGTGAAGATGTCTACATCTGGATCAGGTATGTATACATAGTTTTTACCTTAAAAAATCTTTCTTTCATGAGTATTGTTAACTCATTCACCCCTGAAATTTCATAATGAACTATTCCATCCTTTGAATTGGAAGAGTTGAAATGTGTCCTCAGGGGTGAATGAGTTAATGAGGCCTTGAGTTTATAAACATCCTCGATACTCCAGGGGTATATGCTCACTTTCGCTGTCTGCACCCCTGGAATATGTCTTTAAAGGCTCAGTGTGTTTCACATTGTTGATGAGACAAGAAGACTAGTTTGATCCTTTGATCGCAGTCGGGTAACAGGTAACAAATTGACTGGCTTGAAATTGCGTGTCGCCTCTCTGTAATGTTCAAAGGACAGGAATCGATTCAGCCTAGTGATCGGTCAGGTTTTTTTTTACCTGAAACCAATCAAACCGCTATCTGATTTTTCTATGACGTATTCAAGGGATGGAGAGAGTGAAAGTGAGCGTAACCCCTGGAAACCCAAGGATGGTATAAAGAGGATCATGTTACATATTATTAAAAGGACAGGATATGTGTTTATCTTAAGCAACTAGGTGAACAAAAATCAGTTTCACATTAAAAGTTAATTGAAAGCTATTAAACAACATACAATAATGCCAATCTGACTCAACTCAAGTCCTTGAAATTCTGTAAGATACAGTACAGTATAAGACAGGTGAAAATGTTACATCATGATAGTTAGTAGTTACATTCTTGTGACCATTTAATAGCGAGCTGATTTAATTGATTAAACTTTATTTATTTTTACAACAATTGTGAAACAAGTTCAAATAACTATTATTAATTACTCTTATTGGCCTGGATGGAGTTTCAATGTGGGAAGAAACTGGAAAACCTGGAGAAAACCCACGGGGTCGGGCAGGTGACTCCATACCTGTTCACCTGGATGTTTAATTATGCACATGAATATTTCGAATATGGACAATTTTTAGAAGCATAAGGAGTGGCTAAATTAAAAAGTCATGATTTCTTGTATTCACTCTGACACCAATTATAGTAGTGTATCATAGAGGAATGTAGGGGTGGACTTGGTTTCGGTCCGCATGACAATATCACTGTGCTGTCTGTGAAAAAAGAAAACTTCAAATAATAAATGACCAGTACAATATTGTAATGAAATAAGAATGATAACAATAAGTTCCTGTTGTGTTTCCAGATCAGATTGGCGGACCACCTTCCATGGCAACAGATGCTGTGTTGGTCAAGTGTACACAACCAATCCCAGATTCTGTCCCAAAGGTCAAAGGTTATGACTTCAACAAGGGAATTAACTACCATGAGCTCCTCAAGACCTATGCTTGCTCAGGATTCCAGGCCAGCAACTTTGGATTGGCTGTTAAGGAAATTAATAAAATGGTAAGTTTTTATCAAAACAAACAATGTGCGTACACTAAAGCACAGAGAAATTAGTCTCGATAATTTGGCCATCTTTGTTCTCGTTAGATAATCCAGTCATCTTCAAACAGGCCTAGTGAACAGTTCCAGACAGAGGTTAATAGTGTCAGATCATGGAAACAGTACTATTTTTGTACCTTTTCTGTATACAGTTAACATTAGAGGCATGTAACACTATAACACTGATTGCATACTAGCCAACCCTCCCTATTTAAAGGGAGACTCCTGATTTTGGACCCTGAAATTTAGCATTTTCAACCTGTGAATTTTCTGAAATATTCCTGTATTCTAAGATTGAAGGATTTCATCTAAAAATAATCAATCAACATATGTCATTTAAAGGGTTATTTTGTCACTAGGGTTTATATACAAACATATTATTTATGTTTTAATTTTAAGCAAAAACCTCCCCCCCCATAGAATTTTTAAAAATTTTATGAAGCCTGTATTTAGCTAGTATTACCTGCAACACAATGCCAAATGATATACAAATGTATATACAGTGGAACCCACTTATAATGATATCGGTTATTATGATATATCGGTTATTATGATATTTTTCTCTGGCAAATAGAATATCATAATAAGCGAGCTCACTGTACATACTATTTTTTAGCAATAATCTCATGCCTGGAAATAAGCCCATTCATATTTCTGCAGTTCTTGTAGAAATTATGCCATCAGATGTTATTTCATTGTCCTGTAATAAGCCCACCCTAGCTCTTGAATCTTCTTTGAGATTGAAATGATGTGTAGGACCCCAGGGCTTATTGCAGGATAAACTTAATAATGATGATGACAATAACAATTATATGTTATGTAACAGATTGATAAGAAGATGGAACCAGTCCCCCTGGACAGACAGGAGGAGATCAATTTGAATCCTGTCGGGCGAAAACGATCCAACTGTACTATCTTCCTCAGTTACACCTCCAACCTCATATCATCAGGTGTCCGGGAGATCTTCAAATACCTTGTACAGAACAACATGGTAAGGCCTTACATCAGTAGTGACATTTACAGGCTAATTAGGCAGTAATATTACAATCCTGTGAAATTTGGTTTGATGTCTTTGGAATTTTACAGTACCAGATAAATACAAAATTCTCATACAGAAAAATGATGGAATTCTTGAGAAGTCTTTCTACTGGAAACATTAACTATGTAACTTCAGCAGACTCTACCATGGATTGATTTGGATGAGTCCATTATGGTCTACGGTGGTGAAAGGGTTAAATACTATATTTTATGGTGATATTAGCTCTGTTCGTATGAAGATATTTTAGAATTTATTTTTGAAACAGAAAATGTCCATTGCTGGACTTAACAGGTTAGGGATGGGAGTTTAAAGGTTAGGGATGGGAGTTAACAGGTTTGGGATGGGAGTTAAGGTTTTCTTTTCTACTCAGTAGTCAAGGGGATGGCTACAGGGGCCAAAGGTTATGCATGTGCCTCTTGTTGACAATTGAGAAAGGGTTATTTTTGCAGGAAAACAATTTTGGTGATTTGGTGGTTCCATAATGAGATCATTGAAACTTAATTAAGTAAACATTAAAATCAGCAAAATAAAAATTAATAATCATCCCTAAATTTGAAATCTATTTTTTTTTTAAATTCTCAATTTTAGCATTAAAGCGCAAAACACTTTGAGCATATAGATTTACAGTACGCATTTGAAGGTTTTATCAGGGAAAATGTGTTTATTTCAAACTGATTAACAACCATTTGATGTTGGTGGGAGTTGAGTTTCTCCAAAGGCAATATTTAAACAGAAAGGATATGATAAGAAGTTTAAAAATATCTGGCTCCGAAATCCCAGGGAATATATTAATACATAATGTATGTAAGAACCAATAAGCAGTATTACAACACAACAAGAAGAGGCATTACTATTGATGTTTTCTGTACAGGTCGATTGTATAGTTACAACAGCTGGAGGTGTAGAAGAGGACTTTATCAAGTGTTTAGCACCAACATTCACGGGTGACTTTAGTCTCAAGGGCAAGGAACTGCGTGAGAAAGGCATCAACAGAATCGGGAACCTGCTCGTACCCAACGACAATTATGGCTTGTTTGAGGACTGGCTAATGCCTAAACTGGACATGATGCTCAAAGAACAACAGGAAGAGGTAAGAATCATTTCTTTATGGCATGATTTGACTTTGACAAATGCTCCCATTAAATCAAAGAAATATTTGCTTTTGGTTCCAATAAAGTTTCTTTTGCTGGTTTTTATGCACTTGCCTGTTGTTGGGTTATAGTGCTACCCATGTCTGCCCTGTCCCGTAGCTGTGAGAAGGCAGTTCATAGACATGACTCTAGCCACTGGCTTCATGGTTTAAGAGATTTGAATCAAAATTTCTAAGAAAGGTCAATTATGAAAAAGGTCAAAGGTCAACACCAAGGTCATTTCGCCGTTTATGGAACCAAATGGTTCTTCATGTCTTACAGACGTTTTCTAGTTTGACATATGTACCGTGAACAGGTATTATAACATTCCTTATTTTGCTGTACCATGTACACTATACATAGCTAGTGTTGACTGGGCCCCTGGAATGTAAAAACAATGATGTTAATGAGTTTTGAACCCACAGCTATATAAACTGGGCCTAGTTGTTCAAAAGGTGATTAGCGCAAATTTTCATTTTTGTGTATCTTTAAAACACAACCATTGAATTTGTCAAAACTTTCCAGATATCAAATATTAAGCAGAGTGAATTTACGTGCAAAATTGTGCGATTTTAAATTTACCTTGTTTATTGACAAAATTATTAAAGGTTGAAATATGTCGTTAAACAGTGATTAAGCTAGCCACCTTTTGAACAACTGGGCCCTTGTTATTCATATGATATTCAACCATATCTGTAGCTAAATAAAATTACAAAACATTTGCCTTGATGTGTGTGTCGACCAGAACTGCTTAACTTCACTACAGTAAATGTTATATACATCTAGATACTGTCTTAAAATTTGTTATGAATTGACTCCAATGTGATGTGTATTGTTTTTCAGGGTACCCTATGGTGTCCGTCTAAGTTTATCGCTCGACTTGGCAAAGAGATTGACAACCCAGAGTCAGTGTATTACTGGGCCTACAAGGTACTTTTGCGCATAAGTTGTGTCCTCTTAGGCAAAAATGCATGGGAATAAATGTGAGCAAAGTTTTACAATTCTTAAACCAGTCACATGTACACCAAATCAGATATAGGTGCATTCTGATGGTAGATGCTTGAGAGGATTCTACTCTATTTAGTTTAATACTTTATGTTTAACATCACAAACTAGATCAGGGTTAAGATTTGTACACAGTTTATGAAACAGACATTGCTTAGGTTCAAATTGTACAGAAACCCTGTTAACTGACACACTGTCTTACCATGTTACATTTGTAATTTGTTAAAATCATATTATTTTTTAAACATAATAAATATAGGATCTTACATGAGTTTCCATTTCATATGAGATTTATGAAACGAGTCTAAGATTTTTTTCTCAATTTAGCGAGCCTCTGGTGAGCTAAAGTGAAAAATTTCTGACCAGTTTCATAATTTTCATATGAAATGAAAATGAGTGTAAGATCCTTTTTATCACTTAACCAAGATTTGTGGCATTTATTCGTGTAAAACGACAATTTTCATGCAACATTGAAATGTAAAAAGCCACCATTTTGACTATAGTGCTAAAGCCTGTGACGTCATGTACTTGTCCTTGGTGTGATGTCACAATTGAAACTTACAACCAATCACAGGGCTGATATGTCATATTACATGGGTTTATACGCAAAAATATGACACTGGATAACATAGTACATTATGTGATAAAGAAGTTATAACCATATGTCTTAACTAACATTCATATCATGTACTGTGACACCTGTCCTATTTGACCCTGGATTATTCCAACACACTGTCTAATTGAAAAATAGTAACCAAATAAAACCTGGTTATTGTAAAATCTTACCCGATCTGACCAATGTACTGTGACTCAGATTATACATGTTGATCTGACCAATAAAGTGCCCACAGGGTGTAATATAAGAAGGGTAATCTGACCTTTATCTTGTGTCCCAACAGGATGACAGATTAGAGGGGTTAGTTTGATTATTATGCTGTGTCAAAGGGTGTCACATTAGAGGGGTTATGTTGTGTCCCCATGGTGTCAGATTACAGGGGTTAGTCTGACTATTACTGGCATGTTGTGTCAAAGGGTGTCACATTAGAGGGGTTATGTTGTGTCCCCATGGTGTCAGATTACAGGGGTTAGTCTGAATATTACTGGCATGTTGTGTCAAAGGGTGTCACATTATAGGGGTTATGTTGTGTCACAAGGGTGTCAGATTACAGGGGTTAATCTGACTCCTATGTTGTGTCAAAGGATGTCACATTACAGGGTTATAGCTGTGTCCCCATGGCGCCAGATTACAGGGGTTAATCTGTCTACTATGTTGTGTCAAAGGATGGCACATTAGAGGGTTATAGCTGTGCCCCCATGGTGTCAGATTACAGGCGTTAATCTGACTATTACCGGCGTGTTGTGTCAAAGGATGTCACATTAGAGGGATATAGCTGTGTCCCCATGGTGTCAGATTACAGGGGTTAATCTGACACCATGTGGTTAATGTGGTGTCAAAAGGTGTCACATTAGAGGAGTAATGTTGTGTCACAAGGGTGTCAGATTAGAGGGGTTAATCTGACTATTATGTTGTGTTAAAGGGTTTCACATTATAGGGGTTAATCTTTATTCTGATGTGTCCTAAGGTTGTCACATTAGAAAGGTAGCACTGTACATAGAGATTTAGTGTCATGGGCCACAACGACCCACAGCTAAAGTTCGACTTGCACTTCCTGAAGTGATAATTTCAGGTTAGCTACATGTACTTACTCTAAAGAAAAAAATTATGAGACATTATTTTGTACTTCATTCGCAAATATTTACATTACAGAATTCAAATACTGTAAATATCAATTCCAAAGAAAACGACTGTCAATTATAAGAAGGGAAAAGTATCTGCCTATTAGTTGCAAATTCTGCTATCTACAAACAGAACCTACAGGCATAGTTAATTAGTTTGTTTGAATAAAGGCATCTGACCAAGACAATAATTTCCATACTCAGAATATTTTGAACTTTGAATTTTGATCTTGGATTTTATTTTATTGCTTTTAAATTGATTCTTGAACATTTAGTCAATTATCTATTACTATTGTTTATAGTTCATTTATCTGTTTGTGCCTTAATCAAAATGTTGGAAATATTTATAGTATTCATAATGAAAGCATGCAACAACAAATTCATGGTATTTATTACAACCAATGAAAGATGTGACATTTGTAAAGTGAAAAATTTCTCACTTTTACCAGAGTGCAAACTTAAAATCCTGAATCTGGTTTCGATAAACACACATCCTATTAATATTTTCTGGCCTGTAAACTTCAGTCCATTGTACATGCACACAGACAAAGTGATTTACCTGGTACTTTATGAAGCGCCATAAGACTTGTGTTATTAATGTTAGTACATTTTTTTCACAATTACCATCATTTTGTGTGCTTTGTAGAACAACATTCCTGTGTTTTGTCCAGCACTCACTGACGGTTCTATAGGAGATATGCTGTACTTCCATTCCTACAGAAAGCCTGGTCTAGTTTTAGATATCATTGAAGGTAAGGATTCAGCTAACTGTCGTATACACCACATGTACTCACACCTGTAACTGCCGTATACACCACATGTACTCACACCTGTAACTGCCGTATACACCACATGTACTCACACCTGTAACTGCCGTATACACCACATGTACTCACACCTGTAACTGCCGTATACACCACATGTACTCACACCTGTAACTGCCGTATACACCACATGTACTCACACCTGTAACTGCCGTATACACCACATGTACTCACACCTGTAACTGCCGTATACACCACATGTACTCACACCTGTAACTGCCGTATACACCACATGTACTCACACCTGTAACTGCCGTATACACCACATGTACTCACACCTGTAACTGCCGTATACACCACATGTACTCACACCTGTAACTGCCGTATACACCACATGTACTCACACCTGTAACTGCCGTATACACCACATGTACTCACACCTGTAACTGCCGTATACACCACATGTACTCACACCTGTAACTGCCGTATACACCACATGTACTCACACCTGTAACTGCCGTATACACCACATCTACTCATACCTGTAACTGCCGTATACACCACATGTACACACACCTGAACAATGTAGTATTAAATGTAAGGATGACTATTTTGATACATTATATTCTCTGACCATTTGTCTACGCTAAATGTCTATTTCTGTTCTTATCGATTAACATGTTGTCTTTTTTTGTGTATGTACATCATAGTTATGTACGGTTTGCAAGCATGTATGAATGTTGGGAAGGTGTGATATTATATCTTTGTTTCCTGTATTTGTCTACTGTGATGTATTTGTAAAAAATGTGGGGGAAAAAAAGAAAGAAAAAAAAGACAAAAGGGAGGGATGCTCTACTTGTCTGCCCATTTCTGCTCTTTCCAAAAATTAGTGTAGACCTGGAAAGTCTAAGTAAGTGCTTGCAAATTATGGAAATGCTCAGACTGTGTCCAAAAAAGTCTGAATTAGCCATACTGGGTTATAGCAGGTTTTAAGCATCTATGTGTTAAACATATTGAAAGCTAAAGATAGGAAATAGACCTAATGAAACTATAAATATTTAACCAGTTTCGATATCATAGGTTGAAAAGCAAATGTACATGAATTAGGAATCGCATTGAAATTTTAAATCCATGTCCTAATTACTTTGATAATACTTCGCACATTTTGCAGATATCAGAAGGATGAACAACCAGGCAGTATATTCTATTAACACTGGTATGATTATCCTGGGAGGAGGCCTTGTCAAACATCACACCTGTAACGCTAACCTAATGGTAAGTGTGAGGTCTGTATCAAACATCACACCTGTGAAGCTAACTAAATGGTAAGTATGAGGTCTGTATCAAACATCACACCTGTAGCGCTAACTTAATGGTAAGTGTGAGGTCTTTATCAAACATCACACCTGTAACGCTAACTTGATGGTAAGTGTGAGGTCTGTATCAAACATCACACCTGTAACGCTAAACTAATGGTAAGTGTGAGGTCTGTATCAAACATCACTCCTGTAACGCTAACTTAATGGTAAGTGTAAGGTCTGTATCAAACATCACACCTGTAACGCTAACTTAATGGTAAGTGTGAGGTCTGTATCAAACATCACACCTGTAACGCTAACCTAATGGTAAGTGTGAGGTCTGTATCAAACATCACACCTGTAACGCTAACCTAATGGTAAGTGTGAGGTCTGTATCAAACATCACACCTGTAACGCTAACCTAATGGTAAGTGTGAGGTCTGTATCAAACATCACACCTGTAACGCTAACCTAATGGTAAGTGTGAGGTCTGTATCAAACATCACACCTGTAACGCTAACCTAATGGTAAGTGTGAGGTCTGTATCAAACATCACACCTGTAACGCTAACCTAATGGTAAGTGTGAGGTCTGTATCAAACATCACACCTGTAACGCTAACCTAATGGTAAGTGTGAGGTCTGTATCAAACATCACACCTGTAACACTAACCTAATGGTAAGTGTGAGGTCTGTATCAAACATCACACCTGTAACGCTAACCTAATGGTAAGTGTGAGGTCTGTATCAAACATCACACCTGTAACACTAACCTAATGGTAAGTGTGAGGTCTGTATCAAACATCACACCTGTAACGCTAACCTAATGGTAAGTGTGAGGTCTGTATCAAACATCACACCTGTAACACTAACCTAATGGTAAGTGTGAGGTCTGTATCAAACATCACACCTGTAACGCTAACCTAATGGTAAGTGTGAGGTCTGTATCAAACATCACACCTGTAACACTAACCTAATGGTAAGTGTGAGGTCTGTATCAAACATCACACCTGTAACGCTAACCTAATGGTAAGTGTGAGGTCTGTATCAAACATCACACCTGTAACGCTAACCTAATGGTAAGTGTGAGGTCTGTATCAAACATCACACCTGTAACACTAACCTAATGGTAAGTGTGAGGTCTGTATCAAACATCACACCTGTAACGCTAACCTAATGGTAAGTGTGAGGTCTGTATCAAACATCACACCTGTAACACTAACCTAATGGTAAGTGTGAGGTCTGTATCAAACATCACACCTGTAACGCTAACCTAATGGTAAGTGTGAGGTCTGTATCAAACATCACACCTGTAACACTAACCTAATGGTAAGTGTGAGGTCTGTATCAAACATCACACCTGTAACACTAACCTAATGGTAAGTGTGAGGTCTGTATCAAACATCACACCTGTAACACTAACCTAATGGTAAGTGTGAGGTCTGTATCAAACATCACACCTGTAACACTAACCTAATGGTAAGTGTGAGGTCTGTATCAAACATCACACCTGTAACACTAACCTAATGGTAAGTGTGAGGTCTGTATCAAACATCACACCTGTAACACTAACCTAATGGTAAGTGTGAGGTCTGTATCAAACATCACACCTGTAACACTAACCTAATGGTAAGTGTGAGGTCTGTATCAAACATCACACCTGTAACACTAACCTAATGGTAAGTGTGAGGTCTGTATCAAACATCACACCTGTAACACTAACCTAATGGTAAGTGTGAGGTCTGTATCAAACATCACACCTGTAACACTAACCTAATGGTAAGTGTGAGGTCTGTATCAAACATCACACCTGTAACACTAACCTAATGGTAAGTGTGAGGTCTGTATCAAACATCACACCTGTAACACTAACCTAATGGTAAGTGTGAGGTCTGTATCAAACATCACACCTGTAACACTAACCTAATGGTAAGTGTGAGGTCTGTATCAAACATCACACCTGTAACACTAACCTAATGGTAAGTGTGAGGTCTGTATCAAACATCACACCTGTAACACTAACCTAATGGTAAGTGTGAGGTCTGTATCAAACATCACACCTGTAACACTAACCTAATGGTAAGTGTGAGGTCTGTATCAAACATCACACCTGTAACACTAACCTAATGGTAAGTGTGAGGGCTGTATCAAACATCACACCTGTAATGCTAACTTAATGGTAAGTGTGACCCTATCAAACATCACACCTGTAACACTAACCTAATGGTAAGTGTGAGGTCTGTATCAAACATCACAGCTGTAACACTAACCTTATGGTAAGTGTGAGGTTTGTATCAAACATCACACCAGTAACACTAACTTAATGGTAAGTGTGACCGTATCAAACATCACTCCTGTAACACTAACCTTATGGTAAGTGTGAGGGCTGTATCAAATATCACACCTGTAATGCTATCTTAATGGTAAGTGTGGGGTCTGTATCAAACATGACACCTGTAACACTAGCCTAATGGTAAGTGTTAGGTCTGTATCAAACATCACACCTGTAACGCTAACCTAATGGTAAATATGAGGGACTAAATGTAGGTACATGTCATCTATCTCACCTGTAGTTCCCTAGGATGTGAATTAAAATAAAATTGCCTTAAGGAGATATTGTCAGAAATGTTTAATATATTCTTAAAAAAATTACCTAATCAAGACATCAGTAATACAATGTTTGTGGGAATTTTTAAGGCTTCTTTGGCTGAAGTTCAAAGCTCAAGGTCATAATGTAACTTAAGCAAAATTTATTAGTTGTTCACCTGTGAATTACAGAAAGTAAAGGTCAAAGGTCACAAGGTGACATAGCTAAAAAAATGAGTGAAGAATAAGGATTGTAATGTATAATAGTAACAGATTGGTGCAGTACCATGTTTTACAAAAGTGTTTTGTACACATCAGCCTCTTTAAGTTCAAAAAGTGGACTCTTAATTAACACAGGTGGTATCTTAATACAGATTCAGTGTGCAATGAAATCACTACAATGGGGAACATTAAAAGAAGTCTCTTAACACAGGTGGTTTGACTGTACAATGTAGTTTTAAAAAGTGTTTTTATTCAAGAAAGTCAAAACAGTGCAAACAGGCAACACAGTTGTAGTACATATATCAGGTGTGTTGTGACAAATTTAATGATTTCATGTTCCTCCTCCTTGCTGCTGTTTTACAGAGGAACGGAGCAGACTTCTCTGTGTATTTGAACACAGCCAGTGAGTTTGATGGCAGTGACGCTGGTGCTAGTCCTGATGAGGCCGTGTCCTGGGGCAAGATAAAGAAGGATGCTACCCCTGTCAAGGTACTGATGCTCTATCTCAGGGCAAGATATTGAAATATAAATACATTGACAAGTGAAACCACTCTAAGGCAGGAAAACTAATTTTCATTGCCTTATCTTCTCCATAAAAGGGAGATTACTCAAAGTTAAAAAATTATAACAGCTAAGTGAAATTCTTCTTCACAATTATAACTGATGCCCCCTCAACCTTAAGGGCACATCTTAAAAATGTGGTGAAGTTTGATTTTGGTGTTTTATATTCAATTGACATTTTACAGATTTGTGCTGAGGCTACTCTGGTGTTTCCCCTACTGGTCGCAGAGACGTTTGCTCGCAGGGAAAAGGAATACAAGACTCTACATGAATCAGACTGAACCTACTCCTGTTTTTGTATGTCTGATAGACTACTATAACAGTACATAATAGTTCTGATGACATAGGTTGAAGGTTGAAGAATACGTGTATGTGCCATGTAGCCACACATTTGACATGACATTTTGATGCTGATCATTGTTCTGGGTGACCATGTACATTTATATGTATGTTGTTCATTTATATACGTATCATACTACACACAGAATCAAGACTTTGTTTTGTATTTGTCTAAAATGGTTTCTTGTGTCATAAATCTTACTCTTCTGTGCAAGATTTTTCAGCTCTTTATATTTATTTGTAGTTAACAATTCTAATTGTGAAATGTTACATGGACTATGTTTTTATATATTGTTGAGGGTACGCTTCTGTTTACCTACCGGGCCACCTGGGTCATGAAACAGGCTGTTTTGATTGTCATTAAGATAAAATAAGAACTCGCAATGACTATAGGTGACAAATAGTTTTTCTGTCCCATTTTTGTTCTTGAAAAGAGTTCACAAGTTTTCTATATCATTTTCAATTTATTCATTTTTGTTCAAATCCCATGAACAGTAGCAATATTGTTAATTTGAATGATAAAGATTTAAGGCAAATGTCGAATTCGGGTGATTTCTGTTTATTCTTCGCAAAAGGGGTGTGGTACCCTTTATCCCCGTCTCACACAGTCTGTATATGTGTATCATGATACATAAATGTTATACATATATATCCTTATGATGGGATGGAGATCTGTAGAAGTAATAGGTGTTTGCATACAAAGTTTCCATATATGGTCAGTTTGAGTGTAACCCTGCGGGGCAGTAAATACTCTTTTTAAAACAGTAAAAAAAAAAAAATCCTGCTGAAATTCTTCAGTTTCCTGAACCACAAATCCTATCCAATCATTGTAACCCTCAGAAGTTATTTTTGGTTCCATATAATTTCATTTTCCTATCTTATATAAACAGATATATATACATGCTCGGATAAAAATGTTGGTGTAGTCTGTTTAAAGTGTATACATACATGTACATTGCTCACCAGTCCAAGGGAGGAAAGCCTGCTCTCTCCTCCCTATGACATCACAGCCATTGCTCCCATAGGTGTCATGTCAACTTGTTCTTGGCGTAGTTAGTTTAGATAGCATAGACAGAGTTCTACCTGTACATCGAAAAGGAATATACTATGACATATTTACCAAACTTTACTTTATTTTACTAGTTTACTTTGAAAGACTGTGCATTGTGGCATGGTGGCCAGTTTTGGTACACCCGTGTTACATCAGGGGAAATAAACTTGGTGTGTCTCCACACTACTGGACCATACAGACAGCTGATCTGTTTTATCGCTTGGATTATTTGTGGAATATCTTTTTCTTTTTAAATAAATGTTGATTAATAGAATCTTCCCCTGCCTTGAGGGTGTGACAGAGAAATCTCCAACCTTAGGGGTGATGTTTTTTGGTTGTCTAACCCGAGGCTCTGCCGGGGGTTAGACAACCAAAAAAAAGCCCCCGAGGGTTGGAGATTTCTGTTACATCCTCAAGGTAAGGGATGATTATTTTTCTCCCATCCTATTATTTCAGTCACAGCTCCACCGACAGTAGTCTGCCATGTTTGTAAACAAAAACATGTGGGGTATGCATATCGTCATTCACTTTTAATGACGTCACAATTGAACACGTGCTAATCGGCACGAGGCTATCTCCCCCTAGGGGGTGACAAGCTGATCTTACCCGGCCAAAACGGGAGGCACTCCTATGAAGGGTGGGAGAAATGAACTACTTACATCTCATATAATGGGAACACAAGTCTGTAAGCCATGAATTACACATTTTTTTATCATGATTCTTAACCCATTTCTCAAAATTTTATATATGTAGTGCTGTTTTATGTATATTTGAAAAAAAAAAAATGAAAAAAAAATGAAAAAAAATTGTCTTATATCAAATGTAACTGTTACTTCTTGTAGAGGTTTTTATTACTTTTTTCATTACGCGTTTCACGTCTGAAGATCCTGGAATCAAATCTCAGCCATTTTGGTGAAAGGCTGTGTGCTTATTACCACCCTGTCATCTGCCATATAATGTGGGTTGTCTGTTAATATTCAGGTTTCCCCACATCAATTCTGGCTTATGACAGTGATTTTAAATATGTTTGTAGTTAAATCTAAATTTCAAAACTTTGGTCTGTGATAACGAATGCGTGAATCTGATTGATAAATTTCTTAATTTTAATATTTTTAAAATTAAGTCACTTATTTCTTGCTTGTGAATTATTTTCTTCGTGCAAATTAATATGGAAAGATTTGTTGGCATTGATGGCCGAACCTGTCTGTTTCGGATACAGGGGAAGGGAAGTAACCGTGATATTATTTTGTTGTCCAAGGGAGAGCATTCACTCACTGAACCCAATATTTCATTTGCGTGGATGGTTCGTATGGTTATTGGTTTGGTTTTTAATGCTGAAGTGCTTTGAATGAGAATTATCCTAACATGTTGTAAACACAAGCCTTCACTTGCTACAGTGTATCACGTTATACAGATTTATTATGTTTAACTGTACTTTTTATATAAAGAATATGTTGGAGAAAATGTTTTCATTTTTTTATTATTAACTATTGCATACATTGTACCTAATCCTTTGAATTGTGCCTTTTCAACTTCGGCAAAATAAAAAGTAATTTTCTGGCTCCAGAAGATCTCCATGACATTTGTACCTCGTGCATGTTTGATAAAAGAATAGACCTGTGAAATTCCTCATCATGTTCGTACATATCCATGACTATAAGAAGACTAATGCGAGGGCCCTACAGACTCGCTTCCGTATATGGAGTATTGAATTCTTAATTGGTCTGCTGTCCCCATCGCGACATTCGGGACCTGTATCGTTCCTTCTCTCGCCTACATACTATTTTGTTTTATCGTTTCCATATGAGCATGATGTAATACTGCTAAACCAGGAGCCACGGGGCCGAGTGTTTAAAGATCACTAGCCTTCCGCCAATAGGGTTGCAGGTTCGAGGTCTAGGTTGGATAGTCGCCAGTTCTGGCGGGAGGTCGGACATTTGTTCAGGTTCTCGAGTTTACCCCCACCAACGAAACCTGACACGTCCCTAAATGACCACAGCTGTTAAATAGGACGTAAAGCACAAACAAAACCAAACTGCGGAATTAGTTAATTGTAGTATAGTACACACTTCTCTGCAATGTTTTCCGCTTTATATAAATCAAATAATAATAATAGATCGATCTGATTGGCGAGTTTAGAGTTTTACTTATATAGATAATGTGTGACAATTTAACTGCTCTGTATTGAGGACATCCTCGATACTCCAGGGGTTACGCTCACTTTCGGTCTCTGCAGTGAGCGTATACGTAAGTGAGCGTAAACCATTTAAACATACACGGGGCGACAGAAGCTCGGACAGAGCCCAAAACAAAACGTGTATTCTTTTATATTTAGATTCGTGACGTGTTTAGGTTGTAGAGTATGTATTTTCCCGCCACAAAGTTATAGGGAGGTGCTGTGAATGTGTATTTATACATCGGTCGGTGTGATTGTGTTTTAATTTAATAACCTTGTCAGAAAATGCTGCTCATAGGCTCTACGTTTTATGTTCAGAATCGTTATTCGTAAACTATTATCTATAATGTGCTTTAAAATATGCACTAACACGATTCTTTGTTTCTTCTAGGTTTACCATTAATGATTTATCAAGGAGACAAAAATAATAGTGATTCCCTACTGCAAGGTGAATAAATATTTTATTACGAAAATCGGTGTCATCACTCGTGTAGTGCTGTGTACGGCAACGGTTGTTGTGTGCCGTTTGCGTTTACACTGGTGTCATTAGGTCAACAGAGCGGCACATGTGAAAGGTGTTGTTTTTATTTCCTAATTATTGTTTTGTCTATGAAATATCCTGATAAAAGAAGAGTATATAACGACTATTAACTTAACTTTGTTGTTCATATAGCAACGTTTTTTTAGCGATGTGAAACAAAACCGTTGCATAAAGTTAAAACATTTGTTCAGAAAACTTGGGGGAGCTGGATAATTTGCAATGCTGGAAACAGTGTGTAAATTAATGTTTTATAGAAGAAATAACCGTAAAATGAATGGAAACAGCTAATTTTGACTTTCCAATACACTGAAATCAGCCGAAGCGTAATCAGTAAACGACACTTCACAACCGCTGTCGTACACAGCTACACGGCAGTGGTCTGAATCGAAACCGTTCTATGGAATCGAACTATAGTTGAGGTTTTCAATTCCTTGTAATTCATTTTTTTTTGTCTTGGAGATGCATTTATTTCATATACTGTCTCACTTACAGTTGCCAAACTTTGTATAAAAGTACATTCTGAGATGACAGTGCTGCAAATATGTTGGATATATAGAGTTATGGCCCTTTGTTCATCGTGTGGCACTTTTGTTTCTGTGGCATATATGTTACCTTCAATTGTCAAATTGTGTATGCGCGAACGCTTTATTGAGATGGCGGCATGTCTCGTGATAATTGGTTTGGTTTGGTTTAGTACTGTTTAACGTCCTATTAACAGCTATGGTCATTTAAGGACGGCCCCCGTGATAAAATATGGTTTCGTATCCCATTGTATACGGAGTTATGAGCTTTGTTCATCGTGTGTCACCATTTCATATACTGCGTCACCCCTGCGATAAGATGTTTTTTTTATGCGAGAAGATCCCTTTTAGATCGCGGAGTGTTGCTTTTTGCGTCTGGTACCTCACTTTATACACGTCTGGTACCTCACTTTATACACGTCTGGTACCTCACTTTATACACACTTCATTTATTCACCATTTTCGTTTTTTCCGGGGCACTGAAATTACATACAGAGTTATTGCTCTTGTTACTTCAATGTACGATCTGAGTTCGGGGACTATGGATTTCTGCAATAGTTTGTCATCTAATCCACTGTATGGAAACTATTTTGAACATAAGTATTCAAAACATACGTCAGACTCAACAATTATTCACCAAAATGAGAAGTAGTACATGAGATTAGATGAGAAATAGAGGCGTTTAAGGTTTTAAAAAAAATAGAGCAAACTTGCAGCTTTTGCACATTTTCTTACTGAGGCGGGCATAAAGGTTTGTAGTCAATTTCTTGTTGACGTGTTGAATTTCAAAGATTCGTCTCCCCTTTGCAAAAGGCCAGTGATATCAAAAGAATTATTGGCTTGCAATGCGTTGATAAGGTACCAAACAACATAACTACCTATGTAGGTTATATGTGATGGATCTGCACTTGTAAAGTCTATGAGTTTATGAGAATATCCTGAGTTGCATTCAGGAAAGTAGAGTATATCTGCTGTATTTCACAAAGGACTTTCGTCTTGAACGGTACTTATGAAAGGCCATTCATTGTCAAAACGAAATAAACAAACGAGTTTGAAGTAACACTTTAAATAACGAATAAGTACTTTATGGTTTATGTGAAGCGACAAATAACCTTGTATTTCTATGTAACCTAGGTGTCTTGATTGAGGAACATGAACATTTTTTTGTTAAAACAAACACAACTTTAATCTGTGTAAATAAAATCAGCAAAAACAACGATATTGATTTAACAAATTGGTCTTTGTTCCCTCCGTGATAAACTCCGCCACCCTCAAACCCTCAAAAGACATTTCGGTGTTGGGGGTCGGGTTAGTGGGACCAGTCTCCGATCACATGTGCATGCTAGTTGTAGAAAAATAGTTCCAATTTCTAAAGTGATCAAGTCATCATAAGCGTTGCCATCTTTAACTCTTCTTCTTGAATATCCTCCTCATTTCAACCTGGTTCACTTTCACGATCTGAAATCAGAAACAAGATCATCGTCAATCCCTTGATTGGACGGAACCGCAATGTATGCTGGGAGAACGTAGTCAATCATTTCCGGTTGACATCGAACGGAATTTGCCGAGTTGTGGCGAGTGCAGTTGACATAGGGTAACTGTGAGATATCTGTCAGAGTTGTATGCTATATCTGTACTTGTGGTGAAGACGCTATTGTATATAGCGCGGGGGAAATATTGTCAGTCAGGCAATTCCTTAACGTTGTGTGGTATTCTGTCCTTAAAAGAATGACTGGTATTTCCTATTTGCTTCTCGATTCGTTTAGGATGATCCTCACAACATTTTAAAACACTTGACCCAACATCTATTGCTATGACGTAAGTAAGGTTTTCACCGAGACTAACACAATGATTTTTAACATCTATTGTTATTACATAACTAGCCCCCCCCCCCCATGTTTGTTGGGTCAGACAAATATCATAACGTAAACAAGTTTGGTGTTGGGTCAGACAAATATTATAACGTAAACAAGTTTGGTGTTGGGTCAGACAAATATCATAACGTTAACAAATTTGGTGTTAGGTCAGACAAATATCATAACGTAAACAAGTTTGATGTTGGGTCAGACAAATATCATAACGTAAACAAGTTTGGTGTTAGGTCAGACACAAATCATAACGTAAACAAGTTTGACAAATATCATAACGTAAGCAAGTTTGGTGTTGGGGCCATGATAAACTAGACTTGTTCATTATAAGTCATATCTGTGTAAATATGACGTGGTGAACGGCAGAAGTGTTTGTGATAAAAGATAATAAAGGTCAAAGTTGATATATCACTCAGGGAAACCATATTATGTGAAAACAATGTATTGACATCAAAATTACACTGAAACTGTAGAGCATAATTACTACATCATAAACTGACTGCAATTATGTGCAGTATATGTCAGACATCCTTATAAAGTGAGCACGTGTGATGAACTGATCTGAGGCACGTTAAGGAAATTTAAGCCATACATTATCATTATAAGAAGGATATTGGATTCTGTGTAAGAACCCAACGGCTATGTGAGGACCACACTGGTATGGCAGCAATATACTATAACCGTCTGTCGACACTACCACCAACAAAGCCCGCATCTTCTCTCTGTTAATAACCTGGCCTGAAAAATCAATCATTACAACCAGAAGCAACTAGCCGGAGTCTTGCCTCTAGAGCGGAACCAGTGGTGCTAAGGCAGTGTATGGGAGGCCGTCTGGGCTATACTGGTCACGTGACAATCAGGTACTTCAGTGTCCTCACATTGACCGCTGCACACAAGACAATGCGCGTGTAGGATATCTTGGCTCCATTGTGATATATACATCACAATCTAACCTACTTTAGATTATGGATACCATTTAAAATACAACCCTGACATTTGACCTTCTGGATAGATATCATTATTCTATCTTCTGTTGTCTAGCCAATATCTATATTACATCTACAGCTGTCCTTTGTTTGACGATTTACTCACCATTATCAGCTGATCGTCTACCATCATTCGTTCAACTAATGTTGCCTTGCCCTTTGACCCCTCCGTGGGACTGGAATCTGTGGTGAGTTTGCCTGCGTCCCAGGTAACGGTAGCCTGGAGTTAAAGCAAAAATCGATTTTACTTATATCTAGCAATGAAAACACGAAATACAACGTTATGTACACGTTTACGTTAAACAAAGTGTCTTAAATGTAACATTTATGTAAGATTTAATTTAAATTTATCACATTTTTTTATAATTCATAATACATGTATACCAGTGATGATATGCAAGTAATAATACAAAGAACAACACAACATCGAATTGCATTCAGAAGAAGTGACCAAAGGGGTTCAACACTCAGAAAGGACTTTTTTTCTGTCTCAATCATGTTTTGTGGGCAGGGGTCCCCGGGGATGGGGCATGTTTTATAATGTTTGGTATCATAATCAATTTGTATGCTTTGTTTTTTGTTCAAATATTAATTTCCGCTCCTGCAGGACGTCTAACCCCTGTGCTCCAACACGTCTCTGATAGTATGACCATTACCATTGGCGGAGGCGGTTGGCTGACGACATACCTTCATTTCGTTATCGTTAGGGTCATGTGACACCACCTCTTTGTTGAGTTCGAAGCTGACGTCAGTGTCCTTGGGACCTTTGGTGACGATTCGAATCTTGTTGTCTTCGCGGGTGATGGTCATAGTTGAACTAGCGGCTGCCGCTAACTTCCTTAGTACGAAGTTCACACCTGTAAAATATGAATATTTATAAATATCTTGTGTATTACATGAATGATTGTAACTTTAACCTTTCATGTTTGGCGAAGCGATTCGTATTTCATACCAAACTACAAGTTCGTTTTTGGTAGTTTTCTATGTTATGTACAGGTATACATGCGTTGAAATCGACGTACATGTATTTCAACAAGAATCCGATAATTAATTTGCAGATGGCAAAACAATACATTCATGAACTCAACAGTTTGAGTTATTGGAGTATGAATTACAATCAAACCGGTGCGTGGCTTTTTCTGTCGTGCGAAAATGGGGAAGGCACTGCGTATGACAAGAGGTACATTCCTTTAGTGAGCGCTAAAAATAACCTCACAACTGTTGAGAAAATTGGTAAAGCAATTCGAATTCCAGTCAGCACAGTCGCGAGTATCGATTTGCATTGAAAGTTTTGCTATAAATCTTTCCCATTTGTGATAAACTGAAGTATTTTGTTCATGTGTTTACATTGAAAAACCTTGACATTGGACTCGAAAAATACAGGCATGGTTTTCATACCAAGTATTGCTATCGCATAAAGGTGGGTGAAAATCGACCACCAATCACAGTGGAGACCTAAATTACCTTGATTGATATCTGAAAGAATTGCCCAAAAAAAGACATGTGTCAGTCATACTACTCAAAGAATTTTGTTAAAGTTCAGTTAAAAAAATAAAATTTTACTAAAAAATGCCAAAATGACTAAGAGCATAGTGTCTTCCCCTCACCATGTTTTACAACCTAATTGAGAGATGACATGTGCCTAGAAGCAGTAAAGCAATGGAGTATAAAAATAAAATATGATCGGCTTGTTTAGTTATGTTTACTAACAGATAGAAATATTTAAACTGCACACGTATAAGCTGTGTAAGAGAAACAGACGAAACCCGATGTGGTGTACATTTCAGAATGACGGCAATTTATCAACTCGAAGGTCCAAAACACAATATTTCCATCAATTTTGCAGTGATATTAATAATGTCAGCTATTCACTCATTGACCGTTATTGGACTCGAAGGTAAAGTATCTGTTAAAAGAATATGTATCTAAATCTCCGTTTATTTGGCACATATACTTAAGTTTAAAAGTATTATTTGCTCAACAAGAGACGTGATGGACTTCCTTTGTTCCGAGTCTCTAGATTTGGGAATACAAGTGTATGAAGTGTTTGTGGTAGTAACGGCGAGTCAACACTTTGTTATATATAGAGTATGCTGGGAGTATGACGATATGTTGTACATGGCGTGACATTACAAATGCAGGTTGATGATTCACACACGGTGCATTAGCTGATTGAAGTGTATTGAGTAAAAAGCCTAGTACACTTTAATACACTGCATTGATGACAGGACAATAAAGTCGTGATAATAAGTCATAAGTCTCACAGTACAGTGGGGGCACGTGTGTCACTGATGGGTGGTGGGATGGGGTGATCTGGTTTTGAGGCCTATTCTGTTGCGCGTGGTAGGGGAAGATTTTTTTCCAGGTGTTGATACTCTAACACTTTAGGGTAGATCCAAAACATA
>NW_018407059.1:526272-563907 GCF_002113885.1 Mizuhopecten yessoensis | reverse complement strand
GGGGGGAGGACGAGGGGCTATGTAGCGGGTCAGCAAATGGCCTTTTAAGGCTCAAAGTGTAGCATTTACATTATCAACACATTAATAAACCGTTAAATGTTATCAACGTTATCAATACACACACGTACTTCACCAGGTACAGATAGTACTCAATATGTGTACAGTGCGCGACCTACTTAAACTAGCATGTATTGTTCACCACCGGACCAATGACCCTGACAAATGTTGTAGTTTGAAAAGAATATCGCATGTCAGTGTTTAGTTTATTGGTGCAGACTGTGACCAAAACGGATAAAAGCCGTTCGCTGTACATGCACCACCTGGACAACATAGCGGAACAATTTTCGGTATAATGGTAGAAATATTGGCAGAGAATCAAGTGCAAATATCTAATTGATATGCAGACGGGTGTAGTTCGACCCCCTTTGTCAGCGTGTCATTCAGTTTACGCCAGAAACATGGACAGAATAACTTATGATCGCCAATGTATATGATATACACATTTGTATCAAAGGAACCTGCGATTTCTTAAATCCATATTTGGACCTATAAAACGTTGAGAAAAAAAATCAGAGCACCTTAGTTTAGATCAAAATATAACTAACAAGTTCTCTTGTCCCTGTTATTTGTAGGTGTGTAGTACTGGTAAAGTTTGGGAGTCAATGAAGAAGCTCCCTAAGTACCTAGACACCATTGTCTGGAAATCTCCTTAATACGTAATAACAGGTAGCATCTGTGAGGATAGGTGGAGACTGTATTTAGTAAGTTTTGTTTCTGTTCCATGTATAGATCTATTTCACAGTAACGATTTCTGTTTAGAATTTAATAATCGAATGTATATGTATATATGTATATGCTACTGTATGTGGTGTTATAAACACATGGTCAGATTTCACTTGAACGCCTCCTTATTTCTCTCAAATACAAGAGCAATAAATTATCACTGAAACGATCGACAGTATATTGTTCACATTATTTACGGGACTTGGAAATGGGCTACACAGAGAAACTGTTGAAATTTCCTTGAGGGATCTTATCACTGAATTACACGAATGAATCTCTATTTATATTAATAATGACAAATCAACGCATTGCAAATTTTGCGTTCGGTTCCCCAACCTTGAACGACATACTTCGATTATTATAAATAGATCGGCCGACTCCACAGTATACTTTTCTAGATAAATGACACACAACTAGGCTGAAAGTTTCAGTTTTCAACACGGTACATGTAGTTTCATAAAATGAAATATTGACGTACTAAAGCTGCAATGATTTTCGCCGTTTTAGAGAATGAAATGGGGTTCTCTTTGGAAATATTGCACCGCTGAAAAAGCAGTTGTTTTTGTTCCACCAACATCGTTCATATCCCGTCTCCATATGACCACAGCTCTGGCGAGGAGGTAAACAAACATAGTTAAGACTGAGTTTATTCCTTCTTCGGAAAATGGATTATATATCTAACTACAATATTGTAACTATGTGTAACTTTAGAAATTTCAGAGGCCTTGTATGTCTGACTGTACATATACATTGAAAATAAAGTTGACCGATTCCTGGGGCTAAACTCTATTGCATATCAAGACTGGCATCTCCGCTGACCACTTACACTCTTCCCGCGAGTTCCTGGGCATGCAAATTAAATGGGTCGTATAAATGTGTACCTATCTTTTATCTAGGCTTGTAAGAAGGGATTGTACCAATTTATAGATATACACACAGATAACAAGCGAGACGCGAGTTTGACATACGTAGACATGTCCTACTTACTGGTCAGTGAGCGATAAAGGATAGTCTATGATGCACACTCGAGACATGTTTTGATGTATCTGTACATGTAGCGTACGATAGCCAAAGGTCATCTCTATAACATCTATGTATACATATATTTGTAGTATGTCAAAATGTCGGTCATTTTCGCGATTCTCTCCAGCCTCTTCTGGCAAAAAAACCCAGTCTCTTCTGACACAAAACACATACTCTTCTGGCCTAAAACACAGACTCTTCTGGTCTAAAACACTCTTCTGGCCTAAAACACAGACTCTTCTGACCAAAAACACCAGTTTTGGTGCATTTTGACAGATTGACACCAGACATCTATCAGAGGCCAAAGCGGAAACCCGGAATCTCTCATAATATGATAGGTGTCCCTTGACGCTGTACTGTTCTGCGTGTAACAGAACTCAACACTAGGTTGCTGATCAAAACTGTAAAAATTGTATCGTCCCTGTCTTTGATGTTATTATTAGACCTCATGGTACATTAGACCCTTAATGTATTGGATCGGGCCAAACAACACATTAGTATACCCGAGTTGTGACAAATGACAATGTGATCACACTAACTAACACTAGGTAGCAATACATCGATAACATTCGCACACAGTCCACAGTGTAGCTTCCCTGGACGCTATGTAGCTTCCCTTCACCTAGCCAGGCAATGGTCAGTTCAATTGATCCGGGACTGTATTGTTAGTGGGGACAGCAAACCCGGCTAAGACCTACATTACGTACAGATCGGGGGGACTCGATCCCACCCGGGGCGTCATCCCTGTGCTTGAACAGTTTGAAGTTTCCCCTTATTCATTTGGACCAGGATACAACAAATACTCTTTCGCAGTTATAATCACCGTGACTACGCCCCCCTTTGGACTATATTTGAACCACTATATTTAACAGTGCTTGTCAGAGGTGCAGTGTGCGGTCATTATCATGACACTTTGCGTGGTATAAGTAATACAAAAATGTCAGCTTAATCTTGCAAACTAATAATTTTTGAAATCCATCATATACACGATAATGCACCACAGGATATTATCGCGGCAATGCTAGTACATATTGTCTATAGATATACATGTGCATATATATATCATTCGATATTAATTTCAAATTGCAAGAAAACGCGCAATGAGACGTCCAGTGCGCGTCCAAGATGACACTTTAGCTGACAAGAGATCACAATTAGGTCCTTTATAATAACTTTAAATCTCAAAAACTGTACCCTTTTTGTGTACCCTATTTTTTGACAACCCGTTTTTATTATATTGAAAATTCTGCTGTCATCACTCACAGTGTAAGTATTTGTTCACGCACACATTTACGATTGTTCGACATTTTCGGCTCCTTCAATCCGATACAACCTATTACAAACATTTGGTCACTTACATATGTTATGTCGAAGTAGTCAAATAAATGAGGTTTCACATGTTTGGCTATGCCGATAGCAGACAACGATAGTTTCTTCGTTATCGGAACAATATATCAACGGCCAAAGTAACCGATACACACACACTGATTGCGCTTTATGCAGTGCGCGTTTTATCAGAAACCACCGAGGTAAAGCCGATACCTTTACAATCATTTTTGGTATCTCTACTCTATGATATGAAGCAGTAGTATGTTTCGGAATCCGTCCATGAACAACACTATTGGCAAACAACGTGAGTCAGCCCGAGCTGCACTGCAGCAGATAAAGGGCATATACAAGGAATCAATAGCACTCCCGAAACTCTCAAAACTCTAAGGCGTGCATGTGTACACGTCTGGCAACCGTGCCACATGTCGACTAAATCAAATTTTGTAGTTTAAGTTTTTATTTACACTTACTCAACTCGATACCACATGATACACCGCTATCCAAACATGATACATCACTATCCAAACAGCATACACCACTAACCAAACTTGATACACTTCTACCCAAACTTGATACACTGTTTCCAAAACTTGACACACCACACAGACTCGATACACGACAAACCAAATCTAACCTGATACAATACTAACCAAACCTAACCTGATACACCACTAACCAAACGTGACATACCATTAGCCAAAGCTGATACACCACCAACCAACATTAATACATGTACACTACTACATGTAACCAACTTGATACACCACTAACCCAACTTGATACACCACTAACCCAAATTGATACACCACTAACTAACTTGATACACCACTAACCCAACTTGATACACCACTAACTAAACTTATTACCCCACTTACTAAACTTGATACAAAATCAACCAAACTTGAAACACCAAATACCAAACCTGAAACATCAACTTGATAACCGCCAACGAAATTGATACATCACTATTCAAACTTGATACACCCTAAACCAAACTCGATAACTACTTACCAAACTTGATAACCACTAACCAGAATTGATCACTACTAATGTCATTTTTAGACATTTTTTCATATCATATACCATATTCATCAGCTAGATCATACTGAACAGTAATGTGAAATCCACAAATATATACAACCAATCTTTTGCATTTAGAGTGACATTGTGATAAATGTGCTTGTTATGGAATTTTTATTTGGTGCTTTGCTAAGATTTCTTTAAATCATGGACTTATCTGTGATTTGTATTGACTTTCCAATATTTCACCTTTAGTAAGTTAGTGCTATTATATTAGTTTTATATCATGTATCTTTGTGCATGTGTGTATTTTATGAATATGATTGATCTGATCAACCAGCGCTGAGTATTCCATGTGTACATGTAATTGATTCGTTTTATTTATTTTCATTTCCAGCTTTGCATCTGTTTTTGCATATTTAATAATAATACATGATATCTGTCTTTACTGATTATATTTGTCATACATTGCTAGCTAAATTTAGTTCTATTTTATGAAATCTATATATAACATACATGTAAATGTATAATAAAAAATTATAAAATTGTTTTAATATGAAATTAATAAAAGCAGATTTTCAGTTAATGTATTTTGATGTGTTTTTATTAAGTAATAACTGGAATATTGTATATATTGATTCATAATTCTAATAAATATTACGAAAAATCAGGAAATATATTTGTTAAATATTCCTATAACTAACACAGTATTTCCTATTGGTGAACAGGTAAATACAGGTAAATAATCTACCTGTACTATACCAGAACAGACTATAATGACACATCTATTGTTGTCCAGTGTTTATATATTTCCTTTGATCAGAAAAAAAGTGGGAGAAAGGAGAACAAACCGTTTATACATATGTACCAAAAAAAAACCCTTCTCAAATGTTTAAGAATGCGAATATATTACGTTGGTCGTCTCCCATTTTCACCGAGACTAACTTCTATACATCACAGTAATGCCTTATACTGTACCATGTGACAGCCTCTTCTATTTCGGTCATTACATGATGCAACTGAATAATTTCGATCATTTTGATCATTTATACATCGTTATTAGGAGGGAGGGTGTTCTCGGTGTTTGTTAGCTTGTACCTTGAGACACCATCGAGAAATGTAGGTTATAGATTAAGAGAAACGGAGACAGCAGAGTCTCACCTTGCACATGGAGACAGCTGAGTCTCACCTTGCACATGGAGACAGCAGAGTCTCACCTTACACATGGAGACAGTTGAGTCTCACCTTGCACATGGCGACCTTCAAGTAAAATATTTACCGAAAATCAGGTTACGCGATGTAACTTGATCAGGCCGAAGTCCGAATGTCGTACTTATCAATTATATAATACACATTTATGATTATGAGAGAATTACGTACTGGCATTATTCCAATATGATTCTCTTACTTTGTATGGTACACAACCCGTGTCTATAGTCCCTTGTAATAAAATATACCACCTGATTTATTTTTTTAATTTAATAAGCAATGTATGGATTAGCTAGGATATAAACGTCGGTGTCAGATCTGAAAAAGGCACAGTCGTATGCCTCTTACGTACAATAAAATATGATCTTCGTTAAAGTTGTATGGGGTATGGTGGTGTAAAATAAATCGTCATATCAGTTACAATACGACGCTGATCAGATTTAAGAATACTAGTGTATATGTATAGATTATAAAAAGAAAAATTCTTAATAACGAGTCTTTAGTACTTTCATCTCTTCTAGGAGATTCTTCAGACTATGTATATATATTTTATATTTCGAGTTAACTATATATATATAGTTTCAGTTATATATATATAACGTTAAAGTATAGTCAATGTCAATGTCAGACTACCTGCATTCGTAGGGATCTGCGGATCTTAGAGGACGTATGTTTTGACCTATCCTGAAGTGTAGATAGTATATAGTTCATTTTGTTATAGAGGTCTAGATCAACACTTAATAAAAGTGTGACACTCAGCACTGGTGTTCACCTTAGCCCCTCTATATCCAAACACACGACGTGCAGTATCTCATTCCCAGGTCCGTGTGCGTGTGTTTACCCCCTCCCACCATCCATTAGCGATCAAGTCATATGCCGACGACACCACCTATAACCCGAATCGCCACTGTCCAAACACAGTAAAACAATCACTGATCATAAAATAGAAAACGTCATCTTACCGATTTCTTTCAGATATTCGTCCAGATTTTCGTTTCTGACGAGGACCCACACACCGCCGATGGTTTTTACAACGTCTTCAAGAGCTGCCTGTGTTTCGGAGTCTGCCATTGTAACACTGATGTCGTCTGCCCTCTTACGTAGTAGTCCTATATGAATATCTTGTGTGAAAAATAAAGGATATTGGAATAACTGTTCACAAAGCTTGTCACGTGCTAGAATGAGGTGGCATGGGTATAGAGCGAGATTATGTATGGTCGAGTCAATTCTTGATAATGAAGATTAAAATGACAGATGGATACTTTGTACCCGTGTCCAGTCCGTAGTCGTGTGCCCACGTGGTCCGTTATTTCATCGCGGTCGCTTATAATTATAGCTTGTGAATGGTCCTATCGCCTAAGGTATATAGTGTGCAGCATTTGTGTAAACAGTGCACGCGTGTGGGAGGCGTGTCTAGATACACACCACACACAGTAGACAGATAATATCACACATGTGGAGCTTGTGCGAAGAAAATTATAATTCGTATATATCTGCCATGTTGGCTACATATACGATCGATTTAGTCTCATGTTGTATTCATTTAACCGTAGTCGCGGTGAGCATGCGCCGAATGATATATTGAACATAACTTTGTCTCTGCCCATTCTGCCTGGGGGTAAATGAAGAGGCTGATGAAGAAACTCCACTGCGTTGCCGATTAAAACAAAGGATTTTTTCAGCTATGTTGGTCTCTGCAAGAGGATCTTACAAGTCAAGTGCTTTAAAACTGTTTTCTAGTATAACTTTTACAAAGTCAGCCTATGATTTACATCATTAACATGTTGGAATGAAAAATATATGTACTGAAAAACACTCTAAAAGACATCTATATATAATTTGATACAAGAAAAAAGTCGCATACATGTTAACAAAGAACATTAGCTCTTAAGAGCTCATGTAAAATAACAAAACATATTACATTGGCAGGTAAAGGGAGATAATCACATTTATTAATAAAAAGCAATAATAATTAACACAGAAAAAAAAAAAAGTACTATATCCCAGGTTTCTAGGTGACGACCAGCAAAAAATAAAAGAGAGTTCGATTCACCTAGTATGAGATAAACACATGAACTATTACGAGATCGAAATAAGAAAGTCAAACTGAAATCATAGCATATCTCACCTCCATGGTTTATGTAACGTACACAAAACTGCTCCATATTCGAATTCTTCAATCTGGTCAGTCTGTTGGTCAAATGGCCAACCTATACAGGTATACTTGGATGACATTTATTCAAGGTGAGCTCTAATTTACTAATTGTCGTGAAGCCTTTCTACTATAATCCTGTTACGTAACCCGTAACTCGCTCAATAGTGACGTAATCGTCTATTAGTGCCTGTGGAAGTCAACCAGACGCCTTTCATCTCCACAAAAACATGGAGGATTGAATCGAAGTCAGGTAAAAATGAGTTCTAACGGCTAGCTTTATGTTGTGTCAAACTTAGTGACGGTCATACTACATTTATACATTATACATGTATATTGCCCACAGGGATTATACCATCGGCGTGTTTATTGCGTATTGATCTGAACACCAAATGTACAGGACAGTTCCAAACATATTGCAGATCGTATGTTTAAACCAGATGGTTTAGAAAACATTTGTATCAATATTGGCCTATGGTAGTGCGGGTATGGTATTTTTTTTAACTAAGTGAGTTTTTAACCATTTAACGTTCGATATTATTCCCTTCATATCATGATGGACATGTACATTGTAGTTTGTTCCCATGTCCTTTTGAAATTGAGGAGTGGAAGGGACAGGCACTGTATACGATCTGCACCTAATTTTGATGTCGATCCATTCAGTTCATAGTACTACTAATCACAATATACGGACACGTATTCTATTTATAATTTACTTAAACAATAATATCATGATAAAGCTCACCATAGCTTTTAAAATATTGAACTGCTGATATTTTAGCTGTAACTAGGGGAAATGGCTAACATTGACTTTGTCTGTTGCCAGATCCTTTTGTTTAATAACAATAACATATTTTTAATTGAAATTGAACATAGAAATAAAATCGTCGTACTAAACTGCAGGATTCCAACTGTATAACCTTACCAACTTCACGTGGCATGCATGTGGACTGTAAATGTCATGACCCACGTGCTATATGACGCGATCACCACCACTATTATGACGTCATAATTGTAACGTTAGATACCACTGACCCCCTCCCCCTTCCAGCAGTTCTTTTCATTGGACCAATATACACTGTACACGATACATGAGCTATTATGAAATTTTAATAACCATATATACATGCAAAGCTGTGTCGTTCATTACGACTGTTATTTCCACATCAACACAGTCCAATGTCTAAGTGACACCACCACTGTTCATAATTACACATACGGACATGATATACAAATTATACATACATGTACAGTACCGTTTAAAAATAAACGTGTTTTCGTAAGAAAAGTCTGGCGTCAGTATGATTAGCCGTAAAGACTGGGTTCGGTGTATAAGTGCTAAGAGGCGTGATTCACTACCACAGAACAGACACATGATATCTAGTTTTGCTTAATTTAACAACACAAATACTTTCCTTTTATAATCTTTATTTGTTTTACAATAACTCTGAAACACGTTATCTTTTCAAACTTATATTGATAATTATTTTTAACAATACACTATTAATACCTGGTGAGCAGATTTGTGGAATAGACATGCTAAGAGGACATTAGATAATCCAAATTAATTTGCTGTCCTCATTGCGACACTTGTCAGTGGCGGACCCAGGGGTGTTGCCCGTGTTGCCCGGGCAACATCCTTTTATCTGTGTCCAAGAACAATCTGGACCAAGAGTTTTGAAGATTTTCCTCTATTTCATATCGGATTTCCTTCTAATATCAACCATCCCTTGAGCTATGATTTTCTATGGCTTCCCTTTGCCAGCAGTTCAAGTTGAATATCTATATATGCCTAATACTTTATCCTTTCTACTCATTTTCCTTTCTGTTCTTCGTCTGCTGGATAACCGAACTATTCGGTAGTGAAGCGGACGTAAAACCTATCAATCACTCAATCAATCAAGACTAGATTTTCTCATAGACATTACTGTATCAGCATAAGGACAGACTGAATAAAAAAAATTACTCAAGAATGATAATACATGTATATGAAGCTAATCTAAAACTGTTTGAGCAAAGTCCACATAGGGCTTGTGTGGTATTACATAAAGGTATTGTCTGCAGATCAAACAGACAACAATATAAACCGTATATATATATACATGTATATACCTGTGACGAATTCTTATTCAATACATAAACTGTTAGCGAAATATTTTCAGATTAGCCTCGACACCGGTTCATGTACATGAGTATACTGTGCCTTGATGTTATCGTTCCATACATTTTATCTCAACAGCGACGCTATAGCAAGTGGCAAACCCACGTGTTTGGTTACGTCTTCAGAACAGATAAGATCAAGTGATGATTGACCACTATAAGACCTCTGTGAAGTGGCCGCCACATTTTATACATCATGTAACCTTGGCGGTAATATAGGTACAACATTAAAATAAACGTTTATCGTATACAAAAAAACCTGTTTCGAATAAAGCCGAAAATAATCATAACGTATGAAGACACAATCATAAAAAAACGCAGCAAAACAAACTAAAACAAAGACCAAAAAAATCATTTTAAGATAAGAAAAGGGGTGACATGTACACTGAAAATACCTCCGACTTTAAGCTTGCTCTCGTGTTTTCAACATGTGACAATATTATGCAAAAAACATCGTCGGATAATCAGGAAAAAGTCCGTCCGACAACAGCAACTTAATAAATACTCATATAATTTGAACATCACAACATTTTAAATAGTCTCCCTTCAATCACCCCAGCCCAACTACTCGGTCCCATCTCTTTAAAAGCAGGTTCAACTGGACTTCATTTTTCTCATAGACATTACTGTACCAGCATAAGGACAGACTGAAAAAAATAGGTTACTAAAGAATGATAATAAATGTATATGAAGCTAATCTAAAACTGTTTGTGCAAAGTCCACATAGAGCTTGTGTGGTTCTGTCTGCAGATCAAACAGACAACAATATACACCGTATATATATAAATGTACATGTATATACCTGTGACGAATTCTTATTCAATACATACACTGTTTGCGAAATATTTTCAAAACGCGTTTCCTTACAACAAGGGCAATACATGTAGGATAGTATTGATCTGACAGAGTGTATTTATGTTGCCTGGCAATACGAAAAATATATCACCATCATTTGTAGACTAATTCTACGTGCCTGGATCCATTACATGTTGCCGAGTCTCAGATTAGTTTCTTTTTACATCATGGTAGAAAAATAGATCGTATATGGTCACACGGTCTATTTTCCTAGTGCGATACTTATGGGATTGTGGTTAACTGATTGCTTACATGTTTGTTGTCGACTTTTGATATACAATATGATACCGCATTGAATTTAAAAAACAGCACAGCAGAGCCATGTTAGGTGACAATTTACTTTAGCCAATCATGCAGTTTCTTTTTGAAATTCTCAACGTCAAGCTCTCAAAATCCTCGCTGTTGGAAAATGATGGTATGCTGTGTAACAGCGCTATCGCCATATATTCACGAGAAGTTACATTAAATACCAGTGTTACGTCACGCGGAGCAATACGATACAAGATAAATGTAAATAAATTACATTAGCTCTTGAAAGCTATTATTGCGACAGATACATACAAATACGATGACGTCGTAAATTCACGGGAAAGGCTAAGCTTATTGTTTTCGACATGTACACGTACTGGTTACATCCCCCCATCCTCCCCCTTTTTAACCTGTTGCTGTACTACACTTGAATCTTTATTCAAATGTACATATACTACAGTACCCGAAGTAGGAAAATAAATTGTTTCCTGTTTCTGTGGTGCTTTCCTTTAAGTTTATGTCTATAAAATGTGGCGGCCAGTTAAGCTTCACAGTGGTCATCCAGTGGTCAATCATCACTTGATCTTATCTGTATTGAAGACGTAACCAAACACGTGGGTTCGCCACTAGCTATAGAGTCGCTGTTGGGATATAATGTATGGGACGATAACATCAAGGCCTACCTAACAGTACTCATATTACACTGTATGCACATGAAACGGTGTCGAGGCTAATCTGAAAATATTTCGCAAACTGTTTATGTATTGAATAAGAAATCGTCACATGTATATACATGTACATGTTCCACGTTTTTGATATCTCTCGTTGACTCACTTTATATGATAGTGCATCTTGCGCAAGAATAGGTCCTCTACATCAGCGTCACTTGTCCGCGATGCTCTCAGCTTAATTGCTGCCATCGGCTGTCTTTAGCCGAGGGGACTATTGGTTTTATATAATAGCTATATTTTCAATTATAGTATATCAATTATATCTTCTTGTAATATGATGTATATGTACATATAACTGTTCTGTTTCACTGTGTCTTGAAAAAGGAGCGGATCTCCCCGAAAATTTGACAACCTAAACTTGTTCACACTGTTGGAATTACTTCTTTGCCCCATGTACATATATGTATATACGTCTGTTTGATCTGCAGACAGTACCTTTATGTAATACCACACAAGCCCTATGTGGACTTTACTCAAACAGTTTTAGATTAGCTTCATATACATGTGTTATCATTCTTGAGTAACTTTTTTATTCAGTCTGACCTTATGCTGATACAGTAATGTCTATGACAAAATCAAGTCCAGTTGAACCTGCTTTTAAAGAGATGGGATCCGAGTAGTTGGGCTGGGCTGATTGAAGGGAGACTATTCAAAATTTTGTGATGTTCTAATTATATAGCAATATTCCAAACTGTATATCCGACGATGTTTTTCCCATAATATTGTCATATGTTGAAAACACGAGTGCAAGCATAAGTTGGAGGTATTTCAGACTACATATGTACATGTTACCCCTTTAAAAATAATGGTTCCAGCTGTCTAACATGTCTAACACCAGAACTTGAAACAATTCTTAATTTGTGTATATACCAATAGCGGAAACAACTCCAACAGGAATCTCAACTACGGTTCGTCAGTTACTAATATATCACATAATTAGTTACAGGTCAACGCCTTTAAACTTTCAGATATTTTAAGGCGTTATTTTAATGTGAACTTATACAAAATTGTCCGGACAACTCGTTCTTAAGTTATGGATAGATTTCAACGAAACTCTCCAGATATGATAAATACCACCTGAAGTTGTGCATCCAGGCGTTATTTTTCTTTTCATTTCGAGCCTTTTTTATAAATGGCCATTCGTTTCTTTTTCTACGGGCAACTCCTTCAAAACTACCGAGCTAACGTGTAGCCTTTTTTACAAAATGGCCCTTTGTTGAAAAGGTGATGTCGTGCATCAGGGAAGATTGTTTTCATTCCGATCCTTTAAAAAGGAGTTATGGTCCTTTGTTGAGAAAAAAAGTTGTCTCCGAAACTGCTGGTCCGATATCAATGATAATTTACATATATGGTAAATAGCCCCTGGTGTCGTGCATCAGGGTAGTATTTTTTAATTTCGACCCTTTTTTAAGGAGTTATGGCCCCTTGTTTGAACTATTTGTCCTGACAACTCTTCCTTAACTACTATGACGACTTCAGCAAAACTGGTAAAACTGGTTCATCTGGGCTAACAAGATTTGGTTTGCAAGTATGTTTTGCAATTGGGAAGTAGTACAGAAAGTATGTCATTTACCTATACTTAAATAAGTGTACAGATCAGTTAATAAAGAAATCATTACTGGTGGGAGATTATGGATTGCTTTGCAATGCTTTACCTGATTTAGCCTTTAGCTTACAGTTCTGGTTTATATAGGAGCGGGGATATTAGTTAGTCTTTGGCTTACAGTTCTAGTTGTTAAAGGTTGTGAGGTCGCGTCACCGAGCATTTCGAACTCCCTCCCTTGAAATAAAAGTTACTGCCCCTTAATAAGTAGCTTATAATTTTCCAGTTATTACATGTAATTATAACTTACTAGTTGAACTTAAGTGACTCCGAGACAGGATAATTGTTTTCATTTGACAATATAAATTTCCATTGGAAACATACATCATTTGTTTAGTCATGTGATTTTGTTTTTTGATAGTCACACCATACATGTGCGAGCTGCAGTGTGTGGTAAATGAAACATATGTGATATGAATAAGAATGTAAGTTTATATAATTAACTGATACTTATTTGATTCCGATAGCACCTGTCTAGATTTCAAACTGATACACATCTGCTCCAAATGATGGTCAAGTTTGTAATGAGGGTAGTATTAAAACACAGAAGAAAAAATCAAACTTTTGGGAAGTCTCAGATCTAGAAAAATAAAGAAAGTCAATTTTAAATATTCTATTTGTTCCTATGTGATGCTTTGTGACTAAGACAATATCCTAAAATTTGTTAAAAAATATTGATTTTCATTTTGTTGAAATATGATTGTTTGACGGTAATCCGTATCATTCCAGTTTGTAAATGAACGTAATCCGTATCACACAGGAACGTAATCTGTATCAGCATACATACCAACTGCATCACCCTGACGTAAGCGAAATAGCGAGTATCGGGATTACCCCCGTGATTCTGTGAATGTATAGTAATAAACTTAAAGGATGATATCTTTTATTGTTTGACTTTCACAGTAGTAGATGATATACTTTATTGTTTGACTTTCCGTCAGTGTAGATCATATCTTCTATTGTTTGACTTTCCGTCAGTGTAGATAGTATCCTTTTTTTGTTTGACTTTCACAGTAGTAGATTATATCTTTTATTATTTTTTTCATATTATTCCCGATAAATAATTGGCCTGGAGTGCATCACGTGTCCACCGATAACGAGAGTACCGCGGGGCGGAACAAAATACGCCCGTCGAATGCCATATAGTGTTATATACTTTCTTACACTGAAACAAGATCTGCATCATTCTAATAGTGGTTAGTTGATATGCTATAAAAAATGTAGGAGAAAATCTTCAGTCAAAAAATTAAATACTGAAATGAACAAAAGGCAATACATTTTGCAAAAATCGTCGAATCAAAATTCTTTTAAGGGCGACACAACTTCATATTATGATTATAAAGTATACCAAGTTTCAAAGAGATCCGTTGAAAAATGTAGGAGAAGATTTCCGGACAAAAATCAAATACAGAAATGAACAAAGGGCAATAACTTTTGGAAAAATTGCCGAATCAAAATTCATTTAGTGGGGGACACAACTTCATATCATGATCATAATGTATACCAAGTTTCAAAGAGATCAGTCGAAAAATGTAGGAGGGGATTGCCGAACAAAACTCAAATACTGAAATGAACAAAGGGCAATAACTTTTGGAAAAATTGCCGAATCAAAATTCATTTAGTGGGGGACACAACTCCATATCATGATCATAATGTATACCAAGTTTCAAAGAGATCAGTCGAAAAATGTAGGAGAAGATCAGCGGACAGAATTCAAATACTGAAATGAACAAAGGGCAATAACTTTTGAAAAAATTGTCGAATCAAAATTCTGTTAAAGGAGACATAACTGCCTATCATGATTATAATGTATACCAAGTTTCAAAGAGATCGGTCAAAAAATGTAGGAGGGGATTGCCGAACAAAACTCAAATACTGAAATGAACAAAGGGCAATAACTTTTGGAAAAATTGTCGAATCGAAATTCTTTTGAGGGAGGCACAACTTCATATCATGATTATCATGTATACCAAGTTTCAAAAAAAAAGTTTCAAAGAGATCGGTCGAAAAATGTAGAAGGAGATTGCCGGACAAACAAATTTTACGCCGGATGGACGGACGGACAACGCCATGCCATAATAATACCGTCGTATAAAAACCGATATTCACTTGAAGCGCGTGATTGTTGTTGAAGGACTGGGTGTTTCTAGAAATAGAATTATGACGTGTCTCCAAACAATGCACCGTCCAACTTCCGAATATTTTTTGTAATGGATTTTTTCTTCAGATTGCCAACATTATTATTTTGTAAAATAATGAAACAATTGTAGCTTTTAACTTCGGTCAATACATGGATTTATCGACCCGAGAAAAGCTATATTGACCTCGGACTGCGTCCTCGGTCAGTATATCTTTTTTCGGGTTGACAAATCCAGATATCGACCACAGCCGAAGACTATAATTGAATATTGTTCGATTTTCAGTCAGTGTAGACAATATCTTATATATTTTTGATTTTCGGCAGTAGTATATTATATCTTATATTGTTTAATATTTTGGAGATGTAGATTATATATTTTGTTGTACCGTGATTTAAATAGCATAAAATAAAATACTCAAAACAGCATATATAATATCTTTAATACAAACAGAAATAATATCTTTAATACAAAGCATAAATTATATCTTTGATACAAGCATAAATGATATATTTAATACAATCATAAATAATGTCTCTAATACAATCATAAATAATATCTTTAATACAATCATAAATAATATCTTTAATACAATCATAAATGATATCTTTAATACAACGTTTATGAGGTTAACGTACAGATATAAGTATGTTAAAATATCATGTAATACGCATGTAAGTCATGGCAGAGCATACCGACATGGCAATTAAGACATACCTTTTAATGCTATTCATTGTTCAGGTAGATCGGTGTGTCATCAATGCTGCTATAAATGACGTTTCATTTATGATTTCATGTTCTCATTCCTATTTATTTTGTTATAGAATGTCCCATTTTAAGTTTTAACATTTGAGAAAATTGTCTTTCATTCATATGCAATAAGGCACAATCATTGGTTGTGACATTGAAAGGCTTGCTCCAAGCGCTTCTCTCGAACGATAAAACTTTAACTACAGTATAGTCTTGTTTTTGTATTGATAGACAAAATTTGTGATATTTTATTTTAATCTGCTTATAAAGCACAAGTTCATCATTAAAATCGTGTGGTTGCTGATCTATTTTGTCCTGCAATTTCTTTGCAAAGAAATCATACAAAGCATAATCATGGAGAGATATTTGTTTGAGAAGCATCTCCTCGGTGGCACCAAAATGTAAACGAGGATGACTGATTCTGCTATTCAGTGATGCCAATATAACATCCTTGACTTCCCAATTCAAAAGACGTCTCAGTAAGACCACAGACTCGTCGAATCGCTCAACCACCAAGACAAGATCGAGCTCTCTGTCCAACTGTTGAAGAAAGTTACTGAACTTATATTCATTGTAAGGGAACATATATTTCACGGGGAATCCTAAATCACGGGATTGTGTATTGAATACCCTGGGATTAGGCGACAAATTCATTTGATCTTTGGCATCCAAGAGAAATTTCCTCACTGGGTTGCTTCCTGGAATCCTCAGTATCTTATTCAGATGATAATATTTAACACATGATGCAAATTGTTTAAAGGGTTCTCGTACGATCCCTATATACACGGAGTCTTTCGGAAGGATTGTTTCAAATGCTTTTCTGTTGTAGGTAGCATGAATAGACATTATGTCAAAGCTTGTTTGACCTCGTGGAGGTGGAAGAAACATTTCTCGTTCAACCGGAAGGAACCACTTGGTACCGGTCGTGCGAACAGGCTGCACCATAACAAGGTCGTTGTGATAACCATAGCGATAGAAGATATTCTGTATACTTGTACTAGCTGCCTTGTGGACCTTAATAAAAGCCACGTGGTGTACAGGAGGGGCGTTTGGGTCATGTTTTATCATAGCTTGTTGTCCCGGGTTATCCAACGGGATATGATTAAAGGTTCCATTGAGTTCCCTTCGCCTAGAGTTGTCTTGCAAGAATTTGTCTTGTTTACCACGTTCACGAATCCGAGGCGCGGAAGAATTAATGGGACGCCGATGAGGAAAAGTAAAAATGAGATCAAAATAATTTGCAACGATGACTAGGGACAGCATTGCCAGACAGGCCGAGATGAAAGCTGACCTATAAAAGATACATGAAAATATAAAATAAATGCTAAATTTTAGGTGTATTACTACATTGTATACATGTATATTACTACATTGTATATATGTGTATTACCACATTGTAATTTAGCAATGGTTCTGAAATCTAAACACTCAACACATTTACTCGTATACACTATCGTAACAATTATCAAATATAATTGTAACAGGAAAGAGAATAGTGTGCTTCCACCGGGAATCGAACCCTCCATCTCCAGGTTCCTAGTCGGACGCTCTACCACTCAGCTAAAGGGAAATTCCCTCTAGCTTGGAGCTAGACGGCGACCTCACTATTATGTACAATTGAACCCTGCCACACTATAATGAATTTGGGTTTCAATAAAACAAGTCCCTTATACTATGAATTGTAACCATGTGTACATGTGTGACTTTTACATTAAGGTATACAGATTTTAACGTTGATAAAGGATTATCAATAAAATGTAGCGGAACTGGACTGGGTCGATCGTCGGCGACCAGATATCTCAATTGGTAGAGCATCCGTCAGGAGTTCGGAGGGTCTCCTGTTACAAAAACATGGATTCCACTTATACTATTTGCCCCACCGCGATCAAAGACTTGTCAGCTATTTTAAATAGATAGTTATCTTGGTTTTTAACATGAAACATTGTATCGAGTATTTAATGTGATGAAGGAAACACCCCTCCGGATCACTTATATCACTTTCGGCAATATGTGCCGTTCAAGGTGTCTTTTCCCCGTGCTAATGTGTCATTAGTTCATGTTTTCGTCTGTCACGAACGATTTTGAATTCGGAATTTCTGTCTTGTAATGATGGCGTGGTTAATATATATTTTCTGTTTTCCTTTAGAGTTATGATAACATATTTGAGAACTTCATTATTCGATCCAAAATATTGAATCACAGTGATATGGTACACCCCTTATACACACACAGGTTTTTATTGAAATTATAATATCAAAATCGCCCTCTCACATCCCGTGCCTTTATGAATATACATTCCCATATATTTGTTATATCTGACTATACTAGTATTGTCATTTTTAATATACTAAGCATTCTGTCATAGAGAAATATAGATAACTAATGACTATAGCTGTAAATAGGACCTCAAACACAAACAAACCAAGCAAGCACAAACAAACACAAACAAACCAAACAAACAAACCAAACAAACTATAGCTAACACCAGGAAGCTTCAAGCCTATTGTCTGTAAGTATCGTATTGTCAATGAACAAATTGCTATTTGAGCACACACCACATCAGTATACGTACCAGCGGAAACATGTTTTCATCCCCATTTGTTATACAAAACCTGGGTAGATTAAGTACTCTGCAGTATTCCTGGATCACAGCAACATCAAACCACTATGAACCAAGTGATAACACTTCTAGACCAACCTTTACGGTGAAGGACGCTTTCTACATTGATTATTATTTCATTCAAACTCCTCAATAAAATCGAATCCAACCCACTCCGTGTTCATGGGCTGTGGTTTTAAGTTAATGGAAGTGTCGGGTAGTCATATTTTAACAATATTAAATTTGTTTGTGAAATCATTACCGCTACATATTGCTCATTGGCCTCGAGCGATATAGGCATTGTACGTAACGAGAAGATCGATGGTTCTTGAAGATAGCATTGTACTTCATTATAATGAAAACAGCGCTGGGGGCCATTAACTCGATTGTCGGGAAGATTCGTTGTTGCATTCAATCAACATTGTAATCACATTGCGTGGTATAATAACACATATTATATCACCCATTAATAATGTTTAAAACATTGATGTTCATTCTGATATCATTAAAATGTGTGATTTTTATCCAAGTATAACTGTATGCTTAACCATATGAGTAAATTTCAAACGAGACTATAATTATATTGCTGTTGAATTATTTTTCAGTTTTAGATATGTTGGTTACGTAGTACCCAGTAGGAGTAAAGTTATTACATAAGAGTGATTTCCTATCTAAAGTATGGATACTGAAAAAAACACGAAACCAAATTAGAAATTATCAGGAAAACAACGTCGGTAAATCAAAAACGGGTAAGAATATAATCACGGAGCAATAGTAAGTTGGTGGACTATGTCCTCTAAAGGAGTTACATAAGTTCACGTCAAGTTTGACGCTGATTCAAGGAGTATATGAAAGGCATTCTGCACCATTGATATCGCACGTGCCCTTCGCGATCTCACAATGAACACTTGTATTTAAACAGAAAGACCTGTTTGTTTTCACCATTTGTTTCTCCTTTGTTTTACTCACATGGAAGATTTCAGGGAAATTAAGGTCTATTGATGTAGAGCTTCATATTCTATAACAGCATACTCCTTATCATTTAAGAGAACTTAGCGACACATTTGGTACTGATGTAAAGAAACAACATATCCTTTGACAAAGGTACCAGTCGGTCTTGAAACGTTGCGACACGTTTAACACGTACATTGATCATTTAAAAAGTAAAACTTTGATATCAGATATTTCCAAACTGATGAATTTTATTGAAGATAACAACACTTACATAAAGATATTAGTAAAATACGTTTTCATAGTGCCTATGTTTTTGACAAGGTTGATGATATATACTTGACCCATGCAAAGCTCATCACTGATGTTACAAATGAGCATGCCCCTTCGAAAAGGAATATACTGAAAACAATTGTTGTTTAACAGATTAAATAGATACAAAACTTCAGAAAATTGGTTATATAGAAATACTTCAGAAACTTAGAAAGAATGTTTATTTATATTGATCTTAAGCTTGGGTATACTATTATTTTCATGTAAAATTTGCCAATTCATATCATTCCAATCCCTTCATTATATTGTCCCGCTACAGAGTTGCGCTCAACTGGGCTCTGACTCGACTATCTGCTGCTAATCCCTTAATTCTAATTACATAACTTATGTATTTCATATAAATTATTGTTACCTTTCTGCTGCATCTGAATCCTGTACATGATTTTCCTTTTTATCATTCTCCGTCCAATTTTCACAGGTGTCATAACCTGTGTGAAAAGAAAATAATTAAGGATTGACCTTCATTTTGTTGGTGTACAAGGTAGTAAGAACGCAGTTAGCAACGAAAATTTTCTTTATGGAGCGCGTCAAAGTGAAGGTCAATCCTTAATTATATAGTGAAATATGTTAAAAACATTATGCTTACATAAAAAATAATGTTCAAATGAAATACGCGGAAAAAGAGTCTAGGCGGGTTGCTACGATGGTAACTACAGTAGCCGTGGTTGCTAGGATATTATAGTTCCAGTGAATCTATTTCGATATATGGGTAAATTTAGAAAAAAGGCAGTGAACAACACTATCTTACTTCTTTTCATCGCTTTGTTTAATTAAGTAATATAAGAAGCACTTCGAACATTTTTATCCATTTATAATGCTCGTTATGTACGTGCATTGACACACTGCTCTCGTAGTGACGCGGTCAAACGTCACAAGGAAGCCGCCATTATGACCATTCCGTGAAATAATTTTGAATGTGCATCCATGGAATTAGAAGTTTGCCAGCATCCCTTTTTTGTATAATCAGACAATCACCAAAGAAACGTCCCTATCTATTTTGAGTAAATACTTCTGAATCTCATTCTGATCGTTCATCCAGAATAGTTCATCCGGAAAGCCGAAAACGTACGCCATCCTGTTATTTGTTGACGGGATATGACCTCCATTTTTATGTATTTGTAATTATGTAAAAGATATTCCAAAACTGGTTTCCTCCCTGATATGTAAACCACATAGTTTTGACGATGATACTGCAAATTGGATTGGAAAGGTTGATTAGGTTCTCCTATATGTGTAGTATCGCTTGGAGTATCGAGTTTTTATTTTCGTTAAATATGTAAATGTGGGTTTATCCTTATCTAGTCGTGAAGCAGTGAGATGGATATAACTACGATTTTGTTTTTATATTTTTACAACCTTATTTCACCCTTGATATGCCCCATAAAACACTCACATATGTACATATGTTCATTAATCTTAAATACACAACTACTACTGGCATGATGGCACTACTCTAACTGGAGCGGGCAATCAATCTATATTTGTACCATTACTACAGTGGGCTATTAACTAATAGCGACATTTCCCATTTTTTTTTAAGTCTAACAACATCAATGAACTATTATTCGCCAACACGTTGAACACGCGCAAGAACGACAAATAGTGATTTTCTCCGAACTGCTACCTGCTATCATACCGTTTTAATTGAACAATAATGTTTGACCTCTCCACAAAAAAATGAATTTAAAATAAAAGTAACAAAATAGTGTATCTTCCCAAACCTAAGCAGGAATATATTAGAAGAGGAGCGCCAGTTCAAGATAAAAAAAAAATATTAGACTAAAACGCACCGGGAGAAATATTGCCCTTTAGTGATTAAGGAGTTACTTTTCATTAAATACAAATTGAAGTTGGTATTCTTTTTTACATTTTATTTTTATGTAACAATAACGTTCGACTTCTCCAGAAAAAATCTATTTAAAATCAAATTGAAAAAAAAGATATTTACATGGCCAAACCTTAGAAGGAATATATTAAATCACTAGTGTGCCTTGTGGACCCGGAACACCTGGTAAACTAATTTTGTATTATTCAATAATCTCTATGAAAATGTTTTCTTTGTTAAAATTTCCACTTCGCTATTCTCATATTGTTATCTTGTCTGACACTATTGCTATCTTATCAATTATTTCCATTTCTTAGGTTAAGGTGTGTATCATATATAATTGATGATGTTTCCACAGAAGTTATTTTCTCTCCTTGACATTTTACTTAGCTTACACATACAAAAATACCAATATAATTGAAATTCAATTTTAAACATCTGACATATATGGCAAGCTGCTGAAACTGTTAAGTTAAGAGAAAAGTGTCTTGTCGTCAAAGGAGCATAAAGTATGCTTAAAATGTTTCAAGCGTAACCCCAAGAAGACAACAATCTACAAAAGATACATCTTATGACAGGTAAGACGATTATGATTATGCTCATCAGTACATATGGAACAGGTGAAAATGAATGTGTAACATATACTTGATGTTATAAAAACCGCTGTCAATGTTAACTGTCGAGATATGTAGTTAGAACTAATTAACATAGGCGATAAACAAGTTGTTTTAAATTTGAACACTATCGTCATATATTTCGTGTGCTACCAAGGCGTGTGAGGCTATTGTTTAAGCAGTATGTGTATTATTGTAGGTTACACCAGACTTATGTCTGTTTTGAGGTTTTTAAATCACAAATACTTTGCTACCATAAGGTAGAAAGATGCATGTACAAGACAAACAATAATTACACTAAATTTCTAACAGGATAGGCAGGTTGGCATGAATTACTAGATGAATGATTATTGCATTAAAAATATATATTTTCTGGTACATACATATGTTTTTGACATAGATGCCAGAAAACTTTTTATGTATGTCTTGTATTAGTTTTGCATTGTCAGGTCTTGCTAGGAGGCTGGTAAAATATTGCTATGATACTATAATATTTCTAGTATTGTGAGATACTGCACAAGTTAAGCTTGCTTTAATAGTATTTAGGTCAACAAAGCATTCACCAGTTTTACAACTTTATTTATTTTTTATTCATGTAGAATAACAACTGTCACATATTCATCTGGACTGCTGAACAGTGAAAACATATGTAATACTCTAGAATAATTCAGGGCTGTGTGCAGGTCTTACAAATGAAGATGTATTTCCCTTTGATTGTTAGCTGTGACAAGCTTGTGTTAGTTTGTAACTTGTTGTCAAATAGTGATGAGTACTGAATCATTTCTTTTTGTATTTGTATAGTTGTCTTGTACTTTTATGTGAAAAATGAATAAAAACAATTCAATGGGAAAACAACAAGGATGTTCCAGAACGTTTAAAGAGTGAATAAAAGACAACGCTTGGTGAACAGAAGGTTCAAGTTCAACTTTCTTTCTTTCTTTAAGCTTTACATATCATCAGCTGTGCATATATACGGTACAACAATAAGTAAACATCAAGTAAACAACGACGAATATACACACCATTTCCCACCTACTATAGTGTAGAGAGATGTCTTGCACTGCTAAAACAAATGTAATCAATAATAGAAAATGTTTTGATGATAATGACATATAAATGTATTATTGACAAGCCCTGGATACAATTGACTTAATTCAGTACATTTTGTCGTTTTCCACTAGCAATTCTTACATATTTGGCAAAATTGGTTAATTCTGTTTTATTTTAATAAATTTATACATACTTGTATGTCTGATAAAGAAAGGTTTAATACATGAATTGCGTAAATTGGAATAAAAAGGACATTTAAGAACAAAATGAAATTCGTCTTCTACATCATTAGAGGCACATAACGACCAAACCCTGTTTCTGTGTTCAATACCTGGTTATCTACCAGTTTCTATATTACGCTTATAAAAAGATCCTCTAATTCTTACTAACTCCTTCAAGCTTGGTTGATTAAAAGGGTCATAGTTAAATGTAATACGATTCATATGGACATAGGAATGTGTGCGAACAAATATCTTCTCCGACGTCCGCACCACTACAAAGGATTATCCTTGCACCACTTCCTACATAAATCCTTCGTATCAATTATGACCAGGTCTAATTTAGTGTTTGTCTAAACTTATGTATTTTAGAGATTCAATAAATATTTGTTCAGTACTCCTTTCTTTATATTTCATATTGTACATTCGCTAAAATCAAACTAAATGGGTAATCGCAAGAAAAGAAATAATATTTTAAAATATTTTAAGCGATAATTCTAAATGTTTATTTTTTTATGTAATAGTTGAATTGAATATTGATCTAACCTCTAACCATCTGCACCATTTTTAGGATTTTAAAAAACGGGGACTTAATTACACAGTCACAAAGTTAAAATGGCGGCAGTTGTGAAACCGTTCCTTAATATAATATGTGTCCTCCTTGATCAGCTATGACATCTCTAAGTCTGCGTTGCAAAGAGTGAATAAGAGCGTCGACTGTCCATATAGGAATGGTATATCTTTCCTCGATAAGTGTATTGGCTAACTTGGCGAGGTTATTTGGTGGGTTACCGCGATTCCAAACTCTTTTTCCTAGGTCAACCTACAAGTTTTCGATTGGGGACAAGTCGGGGCTAAATGAAGGCCAATCAACAAATTCCTATGAATTCTTGCAACAGATGACTTCTCATATGCCTGCTTTAGGGTTATACGATGCTTACTAACAAAAAGCACAACATGGGGCCTTAGGATATCAGAGCTTGATAGCCATTACATTCCCATTAATTTCCCATTAATTTTCCATTAAAGATCACTAAAGGCGTCTTCAAACAATAGAATATCCTCACCAAACCATAACTGATCCACCCTCAAATTGGCCATGCTCCAAAACACTTGTGTCAGTAAAAGGCTCGTCTCGACAACGGTACATCAGGTGAGTCGAGAGTCATCAGCCTCCAGCCTCCCATAGGAAAATACCTGGCTGTGTGCCGTCAACCATCGCAGACGACGTACACAAATTTGGCACAAAGTATTCAACAATTTTAGAAGCTGTGTTTCATTTTCGCTTCAGTGTATAAAACTTATGATTTGGTTTCGGAAACACTAAGGGTAAAGAACGCTACCAAATGATAAACTATATTACGATATATAAAATGAACACAAATCATATATATGGCAGGAACCTTTTTAGTGCTTAGCCATTTACATTTTGAGTAAGTATACCCTCCTTTTCATTCATCTTCCAGTACACTATGTCGCTCAGTTATAAGCGAACAACTTTATATTGATCATTTATCACTGAACATTAATATGCGCATTTAAAGAATATATACATATCAACATTACCGTCTGTCGCTTGCAATGACTACAAAATAATTGTTCGGTCAAAAAAATACAGGTGCTGTCATGATCACTCACCTGTGCATAATGATAAGTCCATACACAGGCATACAATTACTTAGATTAAAATTGTGTAGTTATGAATGGTATGTACAATTTTATTCCAGATCATCCACTGGCTCAAGTCAGAAGATGTTCAAAATCTGAAAATGCTGCCCATAGTCCTGCTGCCACAGAGTTGGTCGAAATTATTGTGGAACAGGTTATGGACAAAACCAGCAGCATGGTTGTTACAGCTGTGGCCAGGGCCGTGGCCAATTTCCCAAGCACCTCAACATTAATTACTGAGCCACAGAGAGCGCCAACTACATGTGCAACACCAATGTTGATTGACAATAGCTTAACATGTACACCACCCAGATCAATCACCACGGACACAGTACCGACACATCAAGACTTTGTCTCCTATTCAGTTACAACGAACAATATTCCTGGCGACATTACTGAAGAACAATCCAACATGTAAGCCATCCCACCTACCATAAGTGCCACATTAGGTAACAATCCTACTACAGACATTGGTCATGACCAAATGAGTACTTTAACTCATGATTTACCATCAGGTTTTAATGTCTCCGATAAAATCCGGAACAAAATCTTCAACAAAGAGTTTGTCGATTTCTCATCATTGGTTTTCCCAATAGATGAGAATGATACACAATTTAACATAACAATGAAAGGTAATGGTGGGCTTGGGCTGACCGCTTATTCAAAATCTAAAAATATAATAACATCAGTCATTGGAACCAAGCGTTCAACATCTTTGTTTCGATACGTGTCACGAAATACCCACAAGAGAGTCACGGCCTTCTTAAATACGGCAACACTGTACGTCTTATTAATGATACGTACGGTAATCAGGCTGCCCAATATTATGATGATTTTTTTCGCAAATTACGTCGCATTCAACCACTCCAGTGGACCACAACTCATAACGAACTGTGGAAAATGGCTTCGTTAAAATATGCAAGCCAACAACACCAAGGTGGTTCAAACAACAAATTTCGGAACTTTCGAGGAAATTGTTTTCAAAAGAGCAGTCAGTCCGATTCAGCCCCAAACCGAGCATATAACCATCCTTTTCTTCGAAATGACCACAGAAGCCGAGTCCCAAAAGGTTTGCTGTTGGTCATACGAAACAGAGGGAGGATGCCAACAACCAGGGGTCTGCAAATTCAAGCATGAATGTCACCTCTGGAAGAAAAAACATCCGGCAAAGAACTGTCCCTCAGCCCCTACGCAAACTTCCAGCCCTGGTTCAACCACATAAGCTTAAAGCTTATTTATCAACAATTATGATATGTCTGTCGCTTCGACATTGATTAAAGGTTTCATCGATGACTTTCATCTAGACATCACGGGAGAATCCTCTGTTTTAGAACCATTAAATCCCAATTCAGCTTAAAATAATCCTTCCGCAATCGAAAATAAACATATTCTTTCCATCTCCCTGTTGGGCCTTGTCCCCGATAAAGAGCAGGGAAATTTAGACTAAATCATAACCCATCTTATCCCAAAGGACAGTCAGTCAATGACCTTATACCTTATTAAAAGAACTTTCTGCAGTTCAATATGAAACGATTAAAAATGCAATTCGGAGCGCACTGTCTCATGGCTAAAGCTGATATCGAAGATGCTTTTCGACTTATCCCCATTCATCTTTCACGTATAATGACAACAATTTCACATATTATGACGACTTTACATTTATTGACTACGACTCCACGTACAATGACGACTTCACGTATATAGACAACGACTCCAACTTCAATGACAACAACTCCACATAAAATAACAACGACTTCACACATAATGACAACGAATTCACGTATAATGACAACGATTCCATATAAAATGACGACGACTACACGTAAAATGACAACGACTCCGTGTGTTATGAAGACGACTCCAAGTACAATAACAACGACTCCAAGTACAAACATAAAGACAAAGAATTGATAAAAAAGGAATGTCTTCTAGAGAGATAAATGACATTTTTTTCACCCGTGTACCAATAGCATTTCTTTATAAATACGAACAGACGAAGGGACACTGAAAAACTAAAAACAGCATCAACCAGATTTTTAGAACAGGACTTCCTGTATAAAAATATTCAATAACGATCGTTCAACGCGTGATAACTCCTGTATGTAGACTTCACAATTCCAAATGTCGATAACATTCGTGTGTATATTCCGCCATTCTCGAAGATCCAACCGGTTACGCTCACTGACATTCTCTGAAGAGCGTAGCCACTGGCTATTCCGGTACGTTGGAGTGTATGGCCATATCTTGTTTGCTCTATTAACGTTATCATCTGTAAACGTGTTGCCGAGACAAAGATAACTATTTAGAATAGATGATGTCACTTGTTGAATAAAATCATGAGGTTCCCATGTGTTTTAAAGTTGGTATACACTTGCATTGTACAATATATGTAGACACCATTTGGAAATCCGAGTTTTTGTATCGCTTTCCATCTTGATTAATAATCATCGCATTAATTTGTAGTTATTTGCTTATAAATCTAGAGACTGCGTACCACACTTGGTGTCAAACTTCAAATGTAGTCTAAATAGTAACAAGAGGCCCAGGGGCCTTAATAGCTCACCTGGTATCTTATTTTTCAATTAAAAACCTGCTGAGTACCATTCAGGTTTATCAAAGGAGCACAAGAAACAAAGTTGCAAGAAGAACTACATATAAATCTGTTTTGGTGGGAAAAACACCAAGAAAATGAATTTCCATGTTATGTCCCATTTTTCCTCTTTTTCCCCTATTGGGCCTCACATGCACCTTTTTATACAAATTAAACAAATTGAGTTTTTCCCCCTAAGCATGCTTCAGACAACATTTGGTTTAAATCCCTTCATTTGTACAGAAGGGAAAATATTTTTCTCTATTTCCCCTTTTGGGCCCTGCTCCTCTGCCTGGTTTATAAATTATAAATTTATATAAATATTCAATTCCCTTTGCCCAAAGATGCTCTAGAACAAGTTTGGTTATGTTAACATCCCTTCAACGGTACAGAAGGAGAAGGATCTTTAATGTTTTCCTTTATTTCCCCTAATGGGTCCACTCATCTGCCCCAAAGAAGCTGGGGTTCACACACCTCAGTTTAAACAAAATTGATTCTTTTGTCCCTAAGCATGCTTCAGACTGCATTTGGTTTAAATCCCTTCACTTGTATAATAGGAGAAAAAAAGTCCTTTATTTCCCCTATTTGGCCCCGCCCCTATGCCCCCAGAGGGGCCACACCCTCCATTTATACAAAATTGAGGCTCCTTTGTCCAAACATGCTCTAGCACAAATTTGGTCAAAATCCTTCTATTGGTTGAGAAGAAAAAGATTTTTAAAGATTTGCCTATTTCCCCCCTTTTTGGCCCTGCCCCTCTGCCCCGAGGTGGACCATACCCTCCATTTATACAAAACTGAGAACCTTTTGGCCAATGATGCTCCAGACCAAATTTGGTCAAAATCCATTCATCGGTACAAAAGGAGAAGGATATTTGATGTTTTCCTCTACATCCCCTAAAGGGCCCACTCATCTGCCCCTAGAAGGGGGCCAACACACCTCAGTTTATACAAAATTGATTCTTTTGTCCCTAATCATGCTTCTGACTGCATTTGGTTTAAATCCCTTCACTTGTATAGCAGGAGAGAAAAAATCCTTTATTTTCCCTATTGGGCCCCGCTTCTCCACCCCCAGAGGGGCCACACCCTCCGTTTATACAAACTTGAGTCTCCTTTGTCCAAAGATGCTCTAGGACAAATTTGGTCAAAAAAATTCTATTGGTTGAGAAGAAGAAGATTTTTAAAGATTTACCTATTTTACCCCTATTTGATCCCACCCCTATGCCCCCAGAGGGACCATACCCCCTGTTTATACAAAACTGAGAACCCTTTGGCCGATGATGCTCCAGACCAAATTTGGTCCATATCCTCTAAGCCGTTCAGGACTAGTATCGTTTTAAAGCCCTTTGGGCCAGGTGAGCTAATAAAACTCGAAGTTCTCCTGTCTTGTGAAATGAAGATGGCGAAGCTTTCTAGCTGTTATCACAGTTACCTGATAATTTGTTAGAGCTATATTTGGACATAAACTAAGGTGTTTAGAGCAATTGTACATGTTTAAGGGGTTTAGATCGACTTTCGGTAAAAATGACACCCCAATGATCACCTTAGTTTAGGTTCAAATATAGCTGTAACAAATACTTAGGTCCCTGCGGCTGTTACGTATTAGAATGAGGTACCTGTATACTGGCTTTGTTTTATATGTCGTGTGAAATATATGCACAATACTTGAGTATATCTTCCTAATCAAGGGAACTTAGAGCTAGAAAATAATGTTAATTGTTCAAGCTGTATAAGTGAAGATCGTGAACATATTTTTTTTTTTTATCAAACTGTTAATACCGTTATAATCTAGACGACATAATTTGTTTTTCTGAGAAAGTTGAAAATCTGTGTTGTTTCCTTGTCCTCGAAAAGACAAGATATAGTAAGTTTTCATTTCGGGGTGAAAAGACGACAAAACGAATTCGATGACATTGGGCATGTCGATAATTCTTATTACCTAAAACTACTTAATTTTCTAACAGGATATATTTGGTATTTCTTATAGTAAAAGTGAAGTGAAACGTGTCAAAGATATAAAATAAAAAGGAATTCAATTCTATTTTCTTGCGTGCCGTTAAGAATTCGATATGTCTTGTGCGTGCAATATTTACACGCGATACCATTTTCTTCATTTCACCACAAATTGCGTATTTTTGAAATATCTGACGCAGCGGATAGCTGTCTTATTTTGCCTGTTCAACTAGAGTATTTGGGAATAGTTTTAATTATACACATGCATGTCGAGCCTACTGCCTAAGCGGGACCGGTAACCATGAACAAGTTAAGCAAAGATATGACTTGTGAAAATCAATTACTTGGCACAGTTTGCTTTGATGAAAAACATTATCTCCAAATTGTGGTCTATAAATCCCAACAATCTTCAATTCTAGTTGTAGTTTTGGTTTCCCAATTGAGCAGACGATCAAAAATTAACACTGACGTCATGTGTTTTGTACAAGATATATATTTTAATAGAAAGAATTTAGATATCGACGTCACTCATCAGCACATGACATCAACATTTGACAACCTTACAATCACGTATGATTATACCCTCACTAAACGAAGAAATATAAAGTCGAACAGATCACTTTTTTACACCTGCCAGACGGAGAGTTGATTTTTTCAACAAAGACAAGCAGGCATATGGTTATTAACCAATGGCAGGCGTTATTACAATGTACATCGGAGACGTAGTAGAATAGACTAGAAGACATTACTAGTACTACATGGAGGTACACCTGTACACAATGTGTCAAGTGAATGCTTCACTGCCTACTCCCAGTTCTCGAACAATATCGGACTTGGTAAATGACGAAGTCCGAGATAATTTTAAAGATTGAAGGCTACTCGCATCAGGCCCACGATACATGGTCCGTTATAAGTATGGAATGGTTAATGTGGAACTGATAAACATGTTCCGTGAATATCTATAAACATATGTTAATACCAAAACCACTATGGATTCAAAATTATATTGACTGACGTGCATAAAATCAATATATTTCATCACAAATATTATGCAAGAAATTAGAGTTCGTACTTGTATTTCCTCAATTTAAACAGATATATTGCACAAATATCATATTTTACACTTAAAATGTGGATCATTGTATAAAATGAAAATAAATCTTTAAAATATTATTATCAAAAAAAAAATTCACTAAAATGAAAACAGATGTATACAGTAAAATACATCCGACAATTGATTGCACTTTTTCTTGAATTCCACAAAATGACATATTTATGTAGATATGTAGTCAATGAGTTCAAATGTCAGGCATTGAGTGTCATCAAATCGATATCATGGACATCGGGGTCACTATCAGTTGTTTACTTCCGGGGTCACTATCAGTTGTTTACTTCCGGGGTCACTATCACTAGGAGAGTATCTTAAAGTAAAACGTTAAAAATTGTTAGGAAATACATAAAATCATAAAATTGTTCTATTTCCTTTTGGGTGGAAGGATATCTAAACACGTTCTATAAGGACTCGCACAACTAAATCATTTACTATATGTTATTACCCAACATTTTAGCTAATGTTTGAGTGTCACAGGGCCAAGAAGTTGACAACCGGAAGTTTACAAGCAAAACCGATGACCCAAAACAGAAACGCCCCCAGACATTTTGCCCCTGCGCAAATCCGCACACAGACATGGAAATATATCAAAAGTATATATTTTGCCAAAGTTAAATACCTGAACATTTCATTTATCTAAAAATCTGTCATCAGTTCCTTATTAAACTCATTCAGTGGCCCAGTAATTAGCCGGAACCTATTTCAAATAGGAACTACAAACATGAAACAAAACACTTGCTGATTGGCTGATTTAGTTGTGTGAGTCCTATAACAAAAACAGTACATATTGCTGTTTAAAGATACACATGAGTGGAGTCTGTTACTTTTTAACCTGTCATAAGTTATTGAATGCATAACATTGAATTTTTGACTATCATTTAAATAAACATTTCTAACATTATATGCTAGAAAAGATATTTGCTCAAATCATGTAGTTACCATAATTAAGGTCAAAGGTCATTATGTATAACTGACATTTCTCTGTTTTTGGGGGGTTGTAGAGTACATGAAACTTGTTAATAATGTTATCAGAATGCGACTGGTCACAAGACCAAGCAATTAATTCAAGTCACCTAATTACGGTAAATGCATATGCTATGCTCCTTAGTAATAATACCGTCCAGGGACTGACAAAGATCTCATATATCTTAACATCTAATTTATAAGATAAGAAAAGGTGCAAACTAGTTCAGCCCTGAAGACAGTGCATGCTACATGTAATTAGCCAAGTGTACAGTGGCGGACCCTGATGNATAACGTATTTTCACAATTTTCCTCAGTTTCCCCCCAATTGTAACCCCCCCCCTCCATGAAATTTGGAAACCCCCCTAGAAAGGTCTCTGGATCCGCCACCGGTGTACCTGTCCGAGACCTGACTATCTATGGAACACTTATCATATAATAAAAAGTCACTAAAAAGAAACTAAGACATCGCCCCTATTCTGTCCCAGAAAAGAAAACTTTGGGTCTCCTACTTCCAAAACTCTGTACTGAAAATTCCACATAGCCAACAAGGATGACATCTGTCACACATTTAGGACAGCCATCAGTTCTGTTTGACGAAAAATCTCTTCATCACCAACGTCCCTGCCTCCACCGTCTGTAAAATAGAAAACAACAATACACACACAATTTTAAACCTGAACAATGGTCTTTTTCGTCCTATTTGTCATCAACAAAATACACTCCTCAATGATATGAGGATTTTCGTGTTACTACAAACTATACATCTAAATGTTTTCTCATGAGTTTCTCACGGGAAAAAGGGTTACAATTTTGCAGTTGAGACCAAAGTTACTGAAAAGAATACAAAAATGACAGATAAATTCCCGTGTTGCTTCAAAATTAAATGAAAAGTAATTTCAAATAAATAAGTATTGAGTTCAGTAGTGGCGTTGTGATTCATACATATATGTTTTAAAACAAGTAGACTGACCGATGTATTTGTTTTCTGATTTGACCTTTGGACTTTATAAGTGACCTTGACCTACCATAATCATTTCGTCAGGTTTGCCCTTGACCCCTGCGATGACCTCTCGTGTGACCTTTGTGACCTTGGCATTGGATTTATTTCTTGGTTTGGAGTTTGTCACCAGTTTACCGTCCTCAAACGTCACTACAGCCTAGTAATATTGGAAAAATACATGGTCATTTCCTTAAATCAGAAACATTCATTATGGGTGGGTAGAACATGGTATCAGAATAACTGTCAGGCACTCATATATTTTTATTTATTGGTATTGCCATATTTAATCAATTGAATGTCTTTTATTCAACGTTTGGATAGCTCTTAAAAACATTAGGTTTTGTCCAAATGCATTTCTGAATTAAAACCCCCCAAAACGGTCGGTTTATTTGAATAATGGGGATTTAGTTTATTCATAAAAGCAGGAACGATAAAACAGAAATAAATTTATACAAGGAAAACAAAGGTAACAAATTAAATTGAAAAAGGAAGTTTGGGTGAACCTACATTTTTGGGGGGCGATTTCTTATAACAGGGTTCAAATTGATCTTTTGATGTTCTGATAGAAGAAAATATACACATATTACTCTTTTAAGGACAATTTTTCCAAAGGGGAGGCCTAGTGAGAAAGGCTTTTGCTTTCAAAGATATTCCGAAATAAGATGTTCGAAATTAAAAAAAATATAGCTACATGCGTTTTGGAAGCCATTACTTTTCAGTTTGAACGACTCTTTCCAATGATACTTTAAGTTTCTAATCGGAAATCTTCAAGCCTTCCCCAATCTCCGTTGCGATTTGTAGTTTTACTATAATCTTCTACGTCAATGTACACATTCAACGTACTGTCATCTCATTTCCTACAGGGTCCGAATCGTCCACCTCTGTGTTCAGGTTAAAAGCGTGGTCTTGTGTTTTGGGCCCCTTAGTGATGAGTCGGACCTTGTTTTCCTCTACGGATATGATCACAGTGCAGCTAGCATTACCGGCAACCTTACGGAAAAGGAAATTCAAACCTGAAACAAATTAAGTTTTGATACTGAAACTGGAGTGGAAATGAAACTGACTGTTTGGGATTCGAACCTGGGACCTACAAAATGTATGAACTCCAGTCAGACGCTCTTACTATAACTGAGCTAAACACCAGCGATCGATCGCGCAGTCCAGCTGTTCCATTATACACAATTACATGTTCAAAGCTCCTTCAACAAAGTTTTCGACCAAGAAGAAACATTGGAACATATGCCATCTCTGTTGGTATATATATGTAACAGCCGTGGCCATGCAGTCATCAGAACGGGATGAGGACTCGGGAGCTTGGAAGCTAGGTCTATCTCGATACCAACAGGCAATATCTAGTTCAGTGTCGCGACCAGATTACAACACATCCTCAATAACGTGAATTAACTAAATGTATCGTTTGGACCACTATTCTTACAAATTAACATGTTTACAACACACACAGAATATCTGTATCATTATAGTCGGCCCCCAACCGCTGAATAATAGAACAAAAGCATTGTATATAACTCAGCTGGGCCTGTACTCATGAAACCTTTCTCATGCTCAAGAATATATTCTGTGCTCAAACCACCGAATTAATGTTATCTACAAGTCTGTGCATGCGCGGACCAACTTTCTTGTAACTCACTTAAAACATGTCAAATGATCAAAAAGTCAAATGTAAACTGAAAACAGTATTCGGCTTAAAGTTTCTTTAACTAATCAGTGGCAAAATATTGTTTTCATATATATTATTATGTATTTATAACTGGAACAAGAAATAAGGCTTGGCCAAAAATTACATGCTTGAGCATGAGAATATTTTCGTTAAATATGGGCCCCGTACTGTTCATGCTGTAAATATTTTTAAAATCATGATATGTGTTATTAAATAAAATAACCACAAATCGCACGCCCAAATAGATTATTTCATGAGGAACAGTGAAGGTTTTCCATATATATATATATACGTATATGCATAATGAAATCGTGCTGATTACTAATATAACATTACGTATACTGACTACACCAACGGTGTTTATTTAAACATATTTGATTACATATAAGTGAGGTGTATGGGGAAATCTTCACCAGAGAATAATGGAATTTACATATGAATAGATTAGAACTCGTTTGAACTATTAAAGCCAATAATTGTGAAATCGTCCTAGTTTTTGACATCGTCCTAGTTTTTGACATCGTCCTATTTTATGACACTTTTTATTTTTCGACATAGTGACAAGGCGTATATATAGCACCGCAAGGAATAGATTGCTATCTGAGTCCGTGGTGACGGCAATTGAAATATACATTCAATAGGTATATCAAATGACTAAACACATACCTTTGTGTGCCCGGGCTGACGGGTTACGGGGTTAGTATTGAGGACGCCGTGACTCAACGTGTCACAAATACCTTTATGTGCCCCGGGCTGACGGATTACGGGGTTAGTATTGAGGACGCCGTGACTCAATCACATACAAAGAGTTAATGCATACGTGTCGTGTCTTTATCAAATTGAAATTGAATAGGCCTATGTTTCGAAGCGGCCATTTTCACAAACTAGCACGATTCGAGCTGGAACTGAATATTATTTTAACAAAATAGCACGATTCTGCACTGGGATACTTCATGTTAAACGTACATGTATGCATATGTCGTCTTTGACTGCAGTTTTTCTCAATGCAGGTTTTGTCTCTATAAATATGAGTCCATACACGTAAACAATGACTATTTTTCTCCCCTAACCCAGCAGAAACACGAAGGAGACATCCTAAACATCAATGAACCCTGTAATAATAGCTTGCCATTTAATCCAAATTGATCGTATTTATCCAACAGAAACGGATAACCCTATGATATATAGGGTGAAGGCTTAACAGAAATGAATTTATTAATGATCAGCAAATCAAAAAATCAATAGCAGTCGCCCATTTTGAAAACAAATTTACTACACATGTACATGCAGTTGGGTTACCGTGGCGATTTTTTAAACAAATATCCGAGTTGTCTTTCTTGGAACGATGTTACGCTGTTACGAACACAGGACAGAGCATAAAGTTGCCTAAGCATAGCTTTCGACGTACGATGTGGAGACATGACATACATATAATGTCTTACCTATGAATTTAAGATACTCGTCCAGTCCCTCGCTGTTCATGAGCTTCCATTCGCCGGCAAACCTGTTTCTAATCGCCTCTAAATCAGCAGGTACGTCTGAGCCGCTCGCCATCTTGTATACGAATGTGGCTATTGACAGGTTTGCTGTGTGGGGCCCAAACGGGGTAATTTGTTCGCCTAGTTTCACTTTGTTCGCTAAGACAAACGGTGTTACCGTCTATCTAAAATTTTATTTCTACAAACTTTTATTTTGCGACAGAAGTTTACAAAACGTCTTTCTTGGTTTCATACACGTTTACATGTTACAATGGAGTGACATAGTGTTTTAACTTCGATACAAGTTCAAGTTCTGTATTACCTTGAGCTTTACAGCTCATAGTTTAAACATATTTTATTGTACAAATATACAAATGGATCGGACAACAAGTTATTACAACTTAATAGAGTCCTCTCCTCAATACATATTGTAAAAAAAGTGTATATGTTTTTGGGGAAAGGGAAAAGATAGGTTGGGGAAGGAAGGAACTGTGGGGTGGGAGGGGGTGGGAGTGATGGAGGGGAGGGGTGTTACCTAGAAAATTAAACTTAGAAACTGAGAAATCGATCCGCATTTGAATCAGTTATAAATTATACAGATTTCATGACATGCAACCTGGTAGAGTACTTTTAAAACGAACAGAATCAATGTAACAAATAAATCCGGCAAAATAATGAAATACAATTTCATAAACACATATAACAACTTAAAGGGACATCACGTGAAAAGGCGTTTGTTTTTTTAATGAATGTATGTATTGTATGCACTTCCACTTATGTTACCTCGCCATCCCCATATTCATAGTCCGTTCCAAATGTCCAGTTTGACCACTGAATTGTTCGGGAAAGCCCGGCTAAAAATAGCGCCGATAACGTCACCTGATTAGGCAGCAAACACAAGTGGTGCGAGCGAGATGAAACGGTTTACAAAGGGGCCCTCAGAGAGGGGCCGTCAGGCAACTGCAACTTCTTACCGCACTATGAAACCAAGTTATATGATTTCTAATTCCGTATTCATTCTTATTGAACAGTAATTATTCATCATCAGAAGTTAATTGCACACTTGCCAATATTAAGAATTTAAATTTATTTAGCTTTTAACATAAATTTGTTGCCAATAAAATTAAACAAAGGATGGGGCACAAGTTTTTACAATTTATCACAGCCTTCTCCCGTGACCGGTACAGGTGGTACGGGGCTAAACACTCCCTCAACAATGGGACAAACCTTTCTGTAAAAAGGAATATTCACGAGACGAATATCCCTTTTCAAATGTTTACATAAAGTGCATATATGCAATGACAAACTACACGCGAATATAAAAAGGAAACGTTTGTGAATTTATTTATTACATTAAACAACTCAATGTCTTTGGCCATTTTTTTTCTAGACCATGAATATAAATCTATGTATACTCTCTTTCCCACTTTCACTGTCTCCAAACGCTAACATTTAGGAAGTCATATTAACCATCACACACAATAAACTGTATGGCAAAACCACTACGTGTACATGTAGAATATGTGTCAATAAGGAACGTGTTGAGATACTTGATAATTATATTTTTTCAATACTTTACAGAGATTAAAGCATACTTTTAAAT
>NW_018407059.1:511442-524593 GCF_002113885.1 Mizuhopecten yessoensis | reverse complement strand
GAAAGAGTTTCTAGACCAGTTTCAAAAAGTAAGTCTTCAATTCGTGCATATGAAGAAAGACCAGTTATAATACGAGACGCTTCTCTTTGGGCTTTCTCTAACATTTCAGTTTCATAATTTGTACAACCATCCCACAATTCACAAGCATATTCTAAAACTGGTAAAATAATGATTTATAAATCTTTAAAAGATTATCACGATTTAATAAGTATTTTAGTCTACGTAAGACGTTGACTGAAGTATATATTGCACAAATATGATCCCCTCAATTTGCACTTGAATTAAAAGTTACACCTAAATGTTTATGATGATCAGTAAAATTTAAAAATTCGCCATTAAATTCTCATTGTAAATCTTCATCAATTTCAACCAAGTTTGAAACAAAAATTACCCCAGTTTTTTCTGGATTGAATGTTACTAATCAAGTTTGGGACCATGCATTAAGAGACTCAAGATCTCTATTCATAATCGCCTGGATTTCTAGACATGAAGAGGATGATTTTAACAAAGAGGTATCGTCTGCAAAAAGACGAGAAGTTGATTCAAACACATCAGCAATATCATTAATATAGATAAGAAACCAAGGGGTCCAAGAATCGAACCCTGAGGAACACCTGCTTCAATGAAACCTAAGTCGGAGTAAGAAGAATTCAAAAAGACTCTCTGGTGCCTCTGAAATAGGTAATTTTCCAACCAATCATACAATTCCCCTGAAATTCCATAGGATTTTAACTTAATCATCAAACCCTTATGCCAAACCCTATCAAAAGCCTTAGAAATATCGCAGAATACCATACATACATGTTTTTTTCTTCTAGAGCAATACAGATGTTATGATAAATTTCAATGAGCTGATATACAGTAGAATGACCGGGCAAAAAACCGGACTGGTGCTTATAAAAAAGTGAGTTTTCAATAAAATAATTTTGTAAGTATTTGAAAATTACCCTCTCAAACACTTTTCCAACTGTAGATAATAAGGAAATTGGCCTGTAGTTAGAGGGAGAATGCCTGTCACCTTTTTTAAACAGTGGCATAACTTTGGCTGTTTTCCAAGAGATTGGGTAAACACCAGATGATAAAGACTTATTAAAAATGATTTCAAGGGGAACACAAGCTGTTTCTGATGTGTTTCTGAGCATATGGTGACTGATTCCATCCTCACCCGAGGCCTTACCAAGCTTCAATATCTTCAAAATATCACGTATTTCATTATTATTTACTCTAATGTACCTAAGACTCTTGTCAGTTTTTGGCTCGATGAGAGGAACCGCAGTATTTCTGTCGTCTACACGAGTTATATTACAAAAATAGTCATTTAATAAATTAGCTTTGTCTTCATCACTAGTAACCACATTGTCAGAAACAGGATCTACAAGAGTAGGTATAGATTGTGTAGTACCAGACGATTGCATTAACCTTTTGATGAGCCTCCTATAAGCTTTTGGATCGGAGGACGAGTACTCTTCAATAATTCCATGAATATTTTCATAAAATAATTTACGGGCATATTTTTTCATGTTATTGACCTTATTCCGTTGAGATTTGAATTTGTTGATGTTCGAAAGATGTTTGGTTGACCTCGCAATTTTATGTAACTTATCTCTAATTTTTATTGTTTTTCTTAATTCAGAGGTCATCCATGGTTTATCATTAGGTCTCATAGTTACATCTTTCGATGGAATACATATATTTGCAAATTTTAGGAACGTATCTGTAAAACGCTTACAGGCAGTATCAACTGAATCACAATTTAAAAAAAGTTCATTCCAATTATACTCAGAAATAAGATAATTAAATCTGTCAAAATCTGCCCGCTTATACAGCCAAATGTTTCGCTTAAAAATAGGTTTGACAATACAGAGAATATCAATGCAAGCAATACAACCGTAATGGTCACTCCATGATTTGTCTATAGTTATAACAGAAGAATCAATAGAAGAAAGCGAGTCGGTTAGAAGTATAGGCTCAAGAAGACTAGATCGAGTCGGTCCAATACGAGTTAGTTCATTGATAACATTTGACATACTAAAGGAATTAATAATATCAAGAAAAACATGGTTACGAGATGCAGTGAATAAGTCGACATTAAAATCACCCGTGATTAAAGCATTTGGTGAAATATCTAGAGCATGGTTTAAAGACGTACGTAATGTTTTTCCCAAAAAGGTGATACAGAATTTTCAGGTCTGTAGGCCGAACCGTTCAATGACCAATACAAAATTTGGTAGAGTGATTTTCAACCAAATTATCTCATCACCTGGATATTATAACTCCAGCAAACGGTCAACTTTTAAATTATTATTGATATAAACCAGAACACCACCTCCAGCAAAATTTCTATCAAGTCGAAAAGGTACATGAAAACCAGTTATAAGTAAGTCATCTGTAGAGACCTGATCATCTAAATGAGTTTCAGTTGAGCATACAATATCATATTCACCAGATATATCCTCTATGTAGTCCAATTTATTCCTAACACTTCGTATATTAAGGTGAAATATTGAAAGCTCTACACGTCCCGGGCCAGGGTTGGACTCGATGTCCATATGCTGTAATACTAGTAGAAACAAGATTATAGATAACTCAATGTTTTGAAAGCATGAAAAGATTAAAAGGTTTAAATGATAGAAAAACCACGATATATAATACCGACCAAGGTCGAACACCCTTATAAATGAACATAACCAAAAAGAGAAAACCTTAAACGACTTCATTATACATCTGCCGTATGCCCTAGAAAAAAAGGTACCGATCGCTATTCTGTGACACATATAAGAATTACCCATTGTCAAATACGTAACAGATCTGACTGATAAAACAGCGAGTCGGTACCATCATTCTAGTACAACGTACAATCCAGCAAAATATCTTGATCAATAATATTTTACATGTGAATGAAATCATAATCATAATCCAGGAGAATAAGACAAAGTAAATGAACGGAAGGAGACAAGGACTAGGCATTACAAGAGGGATTGGAGTGGGTGGAGGGGATGTGTATGTGAGAACAGTGCAGAAAAGTAATGGTTAAGGTCGAGTGATAGAGAGATGGGGGATCATGATATGGGAAGGGAGTAGGGTCCTGTAACAGTTCGATGGGTAAGTACAATAAACCAGCAACAAAATGTTCAGTAATAACTGAGAATTGAACACAAAAACACTATGTACATATTGACTGAAGCAAAACGCTATCAAGATGAAAGATGTTTGCTTAGGGTTCATATACATGGTACTTATATTTGTACGTCGGGGAATTATGGATGTCTTGTGATGATATGAAAATATTTCATGCCGATGAATAAAATACAATATTAAATTAAATAAAAAATACAAAAAATACAAAAAAAATAAGGATATTACAACAAACATGCTAGTGTACATGTATAAGGTATATTTTTTGAAAGCAAAGACATAGTAGTCCACTACAGTTGTACACACAGATTTATATCTAGGCACGTACTTGCATTAAACTTGGCAGGCTCACACACACACACACACACACACCTGTGATATGCTCTCATGTGAAAGTGAATGCCTACATACAAGCGCGCACACTCACACGCACACATACATACAGGCACGCACGAATGCACGGACGTACTCACGCATGCACACACCACACACAAAGGGATATATACACAGTGCATGTACACCATCACACACATATACTAACACATACATACACACTCCCAACCATACACATGCATACCCCCCCCCCAGCACCTCTCTTGTCTCTTGTGTAATAGTTTCCTAGAATAAATTGTCAAAAATCACGGCGGGTGTCTTTCCCAGCACAGTCAGCACAAGCGATAAACTGATTCAATAGTTCATCACATCCAGTGCTTCTTGACTTTCTCCTTTACGTTCCAGGCCTCCTTAATACGTTTCCGCTGCGCTGTCCAAGCCGGGAAAGACCCACTATATGACTCCCGATACTTATTATAAGTTTGGTATTTGGAGGTGTCGCTCGCTCTTTATATCATCTCAAAACTTTACTATATTTTGGCACGCGCAGGTCATTTTACATGACCCGCTTACATTTCATTAAGTAATCACACACATATGAGTGCTCCCGACAGAGTCTATCAAGATTGTATACCAGTCTTACGTTTTCACTCATATATCTACAAGACACTGACGTAGCGAGAAATAGAAGCCCATACTAAATATAATTAGTAAGGGCAGTAGTCGTAATCTATCATGCATTTAACAGTATACACTTAGGCCGGTAACCAGACACACCTGCCCGCACTCGTTATGTATTACGCATAACCTAAACACCTCATTTGCATATATGGAGCTACCCTGGTTTTCGTATCATGAATAAAGACATAATTTAATTTTAACACAAAATAGCTTGTCTTCCTAACGAGAAATGTAGATAACATACCACCTGTGTGTACGCATACACACTTTCGAACAAAAACATTCACAATTGAACACAACAGGATATTTTTAGACTAGAAACTAATGCTCTACGCATGCGCAGGTCCTTATAAACAGTTACAGGTCAAGAACTGTCAGGCGCGTAGCTACCATGTAAGCCAATAAGCCCGGGCTTGCACATGATTTTGACAAGTATAGGTTTTCATGACGGGGTTTTTCTTGCTGATACTATAATGTGGAGCTCCCATACCCTCCCCTTGCTCGCGCTACGCGCTTCGGGAAAGCTGCCTTCGGCAACCCCATGTCGGGCTTACACATGGTAAAGGGCTAGCTACGCGCCTGACTGTATATAGTTATAAAGAGATTAAGACTTGTGTAAACTATATGGATACGGACGAATATAAGCTAATAGTAACGGTCAACATACTTGACATGGTATGAGATAGTGATTTAAGTCTTAGCACCAATTTGAACAAGAAGACACACACTCACGGACTAACTGACAACAAACAACAAGAGGCCACGTGTTTCCTTACCGGTAATGGCAAACAGCCACGTGTTCCACTGAAAACAACAACAAATGACCACGTGTGGTAATAAAGCTTATAAAAATGTATTTTGAGATTTGAAAGAAAAAGGTGCAATAATTAATCGATCAATTACACATAACCAGAATGAACATGATATAGACAGTACATATATATATATGCATGTATAATTGTGAGATCAACTGTTATTTTACACTGTACCTCTTTAAGACGAGTTTCTCACGTTATCGCGTGGTTCATACTTATAGTCAGGTACTAAACGACTGATTTGAAGGACACTCGACACTAGGGTCTTCATAGATCTCTCTTCTTTTTGCGCGAAAATTCTACCATCTCTTGTCCAGAATGCGTGAATTTTCCTGGCATACCGAAGTTTGTTCAACTCGCTTACTATGGCTTGTCGATGTTTGGTGAGTGACTCTACGATCATCGTCCGGTTGGCGTTCCTTTTAACTTTTTCTTCCTGTCAAAGACCATCTGCCTGTCGTAGTAACGTACAAATCTTATGATGACTGTTACTCTACCATCTGTAATTTGACCTAAGATGTGACATCTGGATATAGCATGGGGATGTATATCAATATCAAGAAGGCGGAGAATATCCAGCACGGCTCTTAATGGATCAAACGTGGAACTCGTTTCCCCTTCAGGAACAGGCACATTTAGAAATTTCAAGCATGTTCTCCTCGAATATTGTTCATGTTCGTCCAAGATATAAGTTTGATTTTCAATTTTCTTTTCCAGTAGCTTAATTGAATTCTTCAGTGTTACAATTTCGTTTTCGTTCACATCTATTTTCTTTTCTTTTACTTCCATGTCGACAACAAGTGGATCGGATTGGAATTTCTTTGCAACACAACACAACGGCTCATCATTAAACAAGACACACGAATCAAAACACTACCGAAAAATAAGTCAGCTAAAAGAATGATTGAAACGGGTTGTTATTGTATAAATTGTATCATGTGTCATATTATGTGTGTACTATGTCCATCAATGCATACTATGTAATATGTGACCTCTTGTTACCCACGTATACGTGTGGCGTGAGTGTAAAAATAAAACTCGAAAACTCGAAACTCGATAATATTAACGCGTAAGCTAATTATAGCTAAGAGTACTCAGTTGGCAAACCCAATACATTTTTAATTGTAGTATAGATAAAAAAGAACAAGAATATTTTAATCATTTCCAGAAAAGTGTTCTGACCAGAGTCGTAGAATGAGTGAGAGAGAAATAAATAATAATAATAAAAATAGAATATAGTAAAATACATGTACTGATATAGTGGTTTCTCGGTTAATACCCTCACGACGACATTTTACCTGCGACTCCATCAATGCAGTAACACTTTTATATACATGTACATATAGGACAGATAAGTTCAAATGTAATTGTAACGGAATCGGCAATAAAAGGTAATAAACACCATTTATTTAAGAACAAAAACAAAATTAATGTTTCTTAAAAGTGATAATTCCCTTTTGACTTTTGACTTTAAACATATTTTATCAACCAAAATTGGAAAATAGGATTTGGCACACGTTATTACAACCTATGAAGCCATCTTCTTCCAACACTAATTCAAAACAACAGATGATGATATAGACTGTCAATTACAATTCATAATAGTATGAAGCGATTTTTAAAGTAACACATACACATACAAAAAAAGACAAACATATTTTAAAGTCAAGTTCATAACCGAAACATGTTTTAAAAATAATTTCCTCTGCGAGCATAAGCTAAGCATGAATTACACCAACAGAATCGGTGACGTTTTGTTTGCACGTAGATACGATATCATTCTCTCGCACTAAAGTTTAAATTATATGTTGCTGTTTGACATTATAAGCAGAGAAGTATTCCGTCTTTTCGTATTGCAGAGTTATCTGCTCTTGTAAGCAGGTTTTGATTGTTACGTCATTTGTTTTTGAGAGTAACGTCATCAATTTTTGAGAAAACGACGTAATTTTCTCACACAAACCAATGACGTAACAATCAATACCTGCTCACAAGAGAAGATAACTCTGCAATACGCAAAGACGGAATAGTAATACATGTAGCACTAGCAATGGAATATGCTACATTATTAAAGCAATTCAACCTTTATCGAGACACAAACATGAAACAATTACGTGTCACAAAATGTTTCCGAGAGAAAAAGCAGATACCTGTACATATGAATAATGAATATTTTAACAAATATTGTTATGGTCATATAACACACATTTCTATTGCTGGCAAACTTACATAGAGCCCTGCCGGGCTTTAATAAGTTGGTCATCAATGGCAATAGAGATTTCTCTATTACTAAAAGTGTAAATATTGACCAAGTATCAAAGTTTTTGTGCGGAAACTGTCTACCAATCAGATAGCAGTAAGGTCATAAATTACGTGCAGGTTTTGCTAACCTTTGAGATACATGTAAGCCTTTGTCATTGTATAATATAAATCATGACTAAGTTCCATCAAAATCCGGTCATATTTGAACCAATCAGAATACGGTATTTTAATAAATTATGCGCAGATTTCGTTCAATCACAAACTTAGCCTCAGTCTTCATATAATATACCAAGTCTTAAATTGTACGATAATGAAGGTGATTACATGTAGCTTGCGGAAACTCAAGTTTGGAAATTAATCAATTAGAGCACAGTACGCTAAATGATTATGCACTGATTTTGCTCGAATTCAAATTTAACCTGTCTTTGTATATTGTACATACATACAAGGGTTTACCAACATTGAACAATATTTAAGCAACTTGTCTTGCGGAAACCATTGTATGGTCAGACGGACGGACGCTCCCATACCATAAAACGTCCGGTCAAAATTTGGACGGGCCTATAATAGCGTAATTAAAATTTGACAGTGTTTAAGAAACGTTCTTGTTGCACAACCAGTACGTGTTTATGTGTGACGTTTGGATGACATACTAGTACGGCTTGTACTCTGTCACCTTCATCAGACAAATGACAAGTGAAGTGTATGCACACATGTCACATGTTTAAACATGTCAATAGTTATCTCCCTTCGCAAAATCATACGCACATGCAATGTTAATCTGGTCAAATTCATCGGCAAATGAAACAGGTTACATTTGGTAGTTGCATTGAGTCCAACTTGAGTAGGAATTAAAATATAACGTCATAATTAAACGTTACCCGAATGCCTGCGGGTCTCGTTCAGCCATCCAATCTTCGACAGGAAAAAATAAATAATTCCTCAAAAACGGACGGTGCTACTATACTGCCCAAAACGAACGTAAAAAAATGGGCCGAACTTGCCCTGGTCTCCAATAATTGTTATGTCGGTCTTAAAATCTTATTAGAGCTTGTGTTTTGTTGTTATCCTTCGACTTGCCAACTTTATATAAGGCTTATCTTATCTCATTCTAAATCAGTAAATATCAGATATTAACGAAAGCTACGCTCAATTTAGACATTTTCTTTTCAAGTTGTCTTAGTTGTGTCCTGTTTGGTAACTCCGCTTATGACTATCCTAGTGACGGCTGTATTTACATGTTTTTTTTTTATGTGTGTCTTTTTTAATTTTCAAATTAGATTCTATTTACCCAGCATTTTTTTTACGTGTTCTAATGTTAGGTCGTGGTCGACATTTCGATAGAATGCCTCTTTTGACAATGGTCATCGATTTCCTTTATGAAGTCATTTCTGTTTTTCATTTTTCTTATTTACTATCTTTGACACATGTAAGAATGCTTCCAGTGCTTGAACTTTCGCGGGAGCAGGGTTCTAAAAGTACTCCTTTTTAAAATGTATTCGAAGATGGCTCTGTGCCAGACGTATCCCATTCGTCATAATTTGCAACTGTGCACACACAGGAAATCGCATGTAAAATGTCTCCATATTTAGAATCATTTCCGTATTGTGGAGATCTCGTGGTTAAGGACACTCACATTATAATCAAACTTACTCACGTTACTGAGACGTGAAATCGCGAAAATATCGTCGCCGCTGAAATATCCAAACATATAAAATTTAATCAAGCACAATTGTTTTTACAATGACTGGTTAATAACAGTACATGTCTGAAGATAGTAAATAGTGTGATTGTTCTTATAACATGTCTAATAAGTCATTTTGGCTAGACACATTTTATTTTCAAAGGTATATATGTATTGTGATTTTATTTGTTTGACACGAAAATAAAATATTTGAACTTTGAACATATCTACTAATAACAGGCCCCTGCGGTAATACAGTAGATCTATTAATTATTCAACATAACTGTACTCACACGAGTGTAACAATTAAATGGGTGTAACTACCTGATGTGCAGGAGGTCGCGTGCACCGGGTTTTCGGTCCACGTCAGTGACTTACTATCTTACAATGGAGCCGGAGGATTGCATACTGTTCTGCCTATCACGTTTATTTTCTACCCTCTTAATTGTGGAGGAAAAGGGTTAAACCATACGCACTTCAATTCAATTTGAAAAGTATACGCAGATTTAGAACCAAGCGGATGCTTTGTATGGTATCAGTGCTACATTGTGGTGGACACAAAGAATCTTTTGTATCAGGGTAAAGGAGTTCCCCTGATAACAGAGGTCACACGTCCAAAATAAAACTTCGAATACCGAAGTAGTTATGATAACAATCGGTATATATATATCAACTGACTAAATGAACAGATCAATAATATAAATGTACAGGTCGATCTCTTAACATCCAGAGGGACAAGTAGAATCGACAGGAATGGACGTCGGCAAATTTACACACATACCGGTAAGTCATTTTCGAGTTCATCAATATTTTCTCACCATATTTAACAGATGAGACGGTCTATACCATTATTATTTCCAATTGAAACAGATTAAAATTTCCTCAAACTAATTCATCTCCAGCTGCTGGCGTAAATAATGACTGGTGACACATACTAGTATACACAACATAAGGAATGACATTATGTTACCAAAATATGTAGTGACATTATGTTACCAAAATAAGTAGTGACATTATGTTACCAAAATAAGTAGTGAATTTATATAACCAAAATAAGTCGTGACATTATGTTACCAAAATAAGTAGTGACATTATATACACATCATAAGTAATGACATTATGTTACCAAACTAAGTAGTGACATTATATACACATCATCAGTAGTGACATTATGTTACCAAAATAAGTCGTGACATTACATACACATCATAAGTAATGACATTATGTTACCAAACTAAGTAGTGACATTATATACACATCATAAATAGTGACATTTTTTACAAATCATAAGTAGTGACATTATATACACATTATAAGTAATGACATTATATACACATCATAAGTAATGACATTATAAACACATCATAAGAAGTGCATTATATACACATCATAAGTAGTGACATTTTATACACATCATAAGTAGTGAAAGTAATGACATTATGTTACCAAAATAAGTAGTGACATTATATACATTAAATACACATCATAAGTAGTGACAATATATACACATCATAAGTAATGACATAATGTTACCAAAATAAGTAGTGACATTTTATACACAATTATATACACATCATAAGTAGTGACATTATGTTAACAAAATAAGTAGTGACATTATAAAAATATCACAAGTAGTGACATTATATACACATCATAAATAGTGACATTTTTTACAAATCATAAGTAGTGACATTATATACACATTATAAGTAATGACATTATGTTACCAAAATAAGTAGTGACATTATATACATTAAATACACATCATAAGTAGTGACAATATATACACATCATAAGTAATGACATAATGTTACCAAAATAAGTAGTGACATTTTATACACATCATAAGTAGTGAAAGTAATGACATTATGTTACCAAAATAAGTAGTGACATTATATACATTAAATACACATCATAAGTAGTGACAATATATACACATCATAAGTAATGACATAATGTTACCAAAATAAGTAGTGACATTTTATACACATCATAAGTAGTGAAAGTAATGACATTATGTTACCAAAATAAGTAATGACATTATTTACACATCATAAGTAGTGACATTATATACAAATCATAAGTAGTGACATTATGTTACAAAAATAAGTAGAGACATTATATACACATCATAAGTAGTGACAATATATACACATCATAAGTAATGACATTATGTTACCAAACTAAGTAGTGACATTATATACACATCATCAGTAGTGACATTATGTTACCAAAATAAGTCGTGACATTACATACACATCATAAGTAATGACATTATGTTACCAAACTAAGTAGTGACATTATATACACATCATAAGTAATGAGATTATATCCACATCATAAGTAGTGACATTATGTTACAAAAATAAGTAGTGACATTATATACAAATCATAAGTAGTGACATTATGTTACCAAAATAAGTAGTGACATTTTAAACACATCATAAGTAATGACATTAAATACACATCATAAGTAGTGACAATATATACACATCATAAGTAATGACATAATGTTACCAAAATAAGTAGTGACATTTTATACACATCATAAGTAGTGAAAGTAATGACATTATGTTACCAAAATAAGTAGTGACATTATATACACATAATAAGTAATGACATTAAATACACATCATAAGTAGTGACAATATATACACATCATAAGTAATGACATAATGTTACCAAAATAAGTAGTGACATTTTATACACATCATAAGTAGTGAAAGTAATGACATTATGTTACCAAAATAAGTAGTGACATTTTATACACATCATAAGTAGTGACAATTATATACACATTATAAGTAGTGACATTATGTTACCAAAATAAGTAATGACATTATTTACACATCATAAGTAGTGACATTATATACACATTATAAGTAATGACATTATATACACATCATAAGTAATGAGATTATATCCACATCATAAGTAGTGACATTATGTTAACAAAATAAGTAGTGACATTATAAAAATATCACAAGTAGTGACATTATATACACATCATAAATAGTGACATTTTTTACAAATCATAAGTAGTGACATTATATACACATTATAAGTAATGACATTATGTTACCAAAATAAGTAGTGACATTATAAACATATCACAAGTAGTGACATTATATACACATCATAAGTAATGACATTAAATACACATCATAAGTAGTTGCATTATATACACATTATAAGTAGTGACATTATGTTACCAAAATAAGTAGTGACATTATATACACATCATAAGTAATGACATTATGTTACCAAAATAAGTAGTGACATTATATACATATCATAAGTAATGACATTAAATACACATCATAAGTAGTGACAATATATACATATCATAAGTAGTGAAATTATGTTACCAAAATAAGTCGTGACATTATATACACATCATAAGTAATGACATTATGTTACAAAAATAAGTAGTGACATTGTATACACATCATAAGTGATGTCATGATATACACATCATAAGTAGTGACATTATGTTACCAACATAAGAAGTGACATTCTATACACATCATAAGTAGTGACATTCTATACACATCATAAGTAATGACATTATATACACATCATAAGTAGTGACATTATATACACATCATAAGTAGTGACATTATGTTACCAAAATAAGTAATGACATTATTTACACATCATAAGTAGTGACATTATATACACATCATAAGTAGTGACATTATGTTACCAAAATAAGTAGTGACATTCTATACATATCATAAGTAGTGACATTATGTTACCAAAATAAGTAGTGACATTATATAAACATCATAAGTAGTGACATTATATACACATCAAAGTTATGACATTATGTTACCAAAATAAGTAGTGACATTTTATACACATCATAAGTAATGTCCTTAAATACACATCATAAGTAGTGACATTATATACACATCATAAATAATGACATTATGTTACCAAAATAAGTAGTGACATTATATACACATCATGAGTAGTGACATTATGTTACCAAAATAAGTAGTGACATTATAAACACATCATAAATAATGACATTATGTTACCAAAAAAGGTAGTGACATTTTATACACATCATAAGTAATGACATTATATACACATCATAAGTAGTGACATTATGTTACTAAAATAAGTAGTGACATTCTATACACATCATAAGTATTGACATTATATACACATCATAAGTAGTGACATTATGTTACCAAAATAAGTAGTGACATTATATACACATCATAAGTAGTGACATT